>NW_027476450.1:0-227302 GCF_051020955.1 Megalopta genalis | reverse complement strand
TCCATGCGAAACACACGATTTAGCTTCCAATCAATGCGAAATAGAAGTCTTAGCTTCACATCCATGCGAAACAAATGATTTACCTTCATATACTTGCGGTATAAGTGATATAGCTTCAAATGCAGGCGAAACAAATGAGTTAGCTTCAAATCCGTGCGAGACACATGATTTTACTTCAAATCAAAGCGAAGTAGAAGGCTTATCTTCAAACACATGCGAAACACATTATTTGCCGTCAAATAATTGCGGTATAAATGAAATAGCGTCAAATGCAGGCGAAACACACGAGTTAGCTTCAAGTCCAAACGACACACATGATTTAGCTTTAAATCCATGCGAAACACATGATTTATCTTCAAATTCATGCGGAGCACATGGTTTAGCATCAAATACATGCGAAACAAATTGTTTAGCCGAAGATACTTATGATATACATGACTTAGCTTCAACTGCAGGCGAAACAAACGAGATAGCTTCAAATCCATATGAAACACATGATTTAGCTTCAAGTTCATGACAAAAACATGTGTTAGCATCATATATTTTCGAAACAAATGGTTTAGATTCATATACTTGTGATAAACATGATTTAGCTTCAACTGCATGCGGAACATACGAGTTAGATTCGAATCCACGCGAAATACATTATTTAGCTTCAAGACAATGCGAATTAGAAGGCTTAGCATCAAATCCATGCGAAGCAAATGGTTTAGCTACAAATACTTGTGATTTACATTATTTAGCTACAACTGCATGCGAAACAAACGAGTTAGCTCCAAATCCATGCGAAACACATGATTTAGCTTCAAATCAATGCGATGTAGAAGGCTTAGCTACAAATCCATGCGAAACAATTGGTTTAGCTAGAAATACTTGTGATATACATTATTTAGCTACAACTGCATGCGAAACAAACTTGTTATCTTCAAATCCATGCGAAACACATGATTTAGCTTCAAATCAATGCGATGTAGAAGGTTTAGCTTTAAATCCATGCGATACACAAGATTAAGCTTCAAATCAATGCGATGTAGAAGGTTTAGCTTCAAATCCATGCGAAACAAATGATTGTGTTTCAAACACTTGGGATATAGGTGATATAGCTTCAACTGCATGCGAAACAAACGAGTTACCTTCAAATCCACGCAAAACACACGATTTAGCTTCAAATCAATGCGCTGTAGAAGGTTTAGCTTCAAATCCATGCGAAACAAATGATTTAGCTTCAAATCAATGCGAAGTAGAAGGCTTAGCTACAAATCCATGCGAAACAAATGGTTTAGCTACAAATACTAGTGATATACATTATTTAGCTACAACTGCATGCGAAACAAACAAGTTAGATTCAAATCCATGCGAAACACATGATTTAGCTTCAAATCAATGCGATGTAGAAGGCTTATCTTCAAACACATGCGAAACACATTATTTGCCGTCAAATAATTGCGGTATAAATGAAATAGCGTCAAATGCAGGCGAAACACACGAGTTAGCTTCAAGTCCAAACGACACACATGATTTAGCTTTAAATCCATGCGAAACACATGATTTATCTTCAAATTCATGCGGAGCAAATGGTTTAGCATCAAATACATGCGAAACAAATTGTTTAGCCGAAGATACTTATGATATACATGACTTAGCTTCAACTGCAGGCGAAACAAACGAGATAGCTTCAAATCCATATGAAACACATGATTTAGCTTCAAGTTCATGACAAAAACATGTGTTAGCATCATATATTTTCGAAACAAATGGTTTAGATTCATATACTTGTGATAAACATGATTTAGCTTCAACTGCATGCGGAACATACGAGTTAGATTCGAATCCACGCGAAATACATTATTTAGCTTCAAGACAATGCGAATTAGAAGGCTTAGCATCAAATCCATGCGAAGCAAATGGTTTAGCTACAAATACTTGTGATTTACATTATTTAGCTACAACTGCATGCGAAACAAACGAGTTAGCTCCAAATCCATGCGAAACACATGATTTAGCTTCAAATCAATGCGATGTAGAAGGCTTAGCTACAAATCCATGCGAAACAATTGGTTTAGCTAGAAATACTTGTGATATACATTATTTAGCTACAACTGCATGCGAAACAAACTTGTTATCTTCAAATCCATGCGAAACACATGATTTAGCTTCAAATCAATGCGATGTAGAAGGTTTAGCTTTAAATCCATGCGATACACAAGATTAAGCTTCAAATCAATGCGATGTAGAAGGTTTAGCTTCAAATCCATGCGAAACAAATGATTGTGTTTCAAACACTTGGGATATAGGTGATATAGCTTCAACTGCATGCGAAACAAACGAGTTACCTTCAAATCCACGCAAAACACACGATTTAGCTTCAAATCAATGCGCTGTAGAAGGTTTAGCTTCAAATCCATGCGAAACAAATGATTTAGCTTCAAATCAATGCGAAGTAGAAGGCTTAGCTACAAATCCATGCGAAACAAATGGTTTAGCTACAAATACTAGTGATATACATTATTTAGCTACAACTGCATGCGAAACAAACAAGTTAGATTCAAATCCATGCGAAACACATGATTTAGCTTCAAATCAATGCGATGTAGAAGGCTTATCTTCAAACACATGCGAAACACATTATTTGCCGTCAAATAATTGCGGTATAAATGAAATAGCGTCAAATGCAGGCGAAACACACGAGTTAGCTTCAAGTCCAAACGACACACATGATTTAGCTTTAAATCCATGCGAAACACATGATTTATCTTCAAATTCATGCGGAGCAAATGGTTTAGCATCAAATACATGCGAAACAAATTGTTTAGCCGAAGATACTTATGATATACATGACTTAGCTTCAACTGCAGGCGAAACAAACGAGATAGCTTGAAATCTATATGAAACACATGATTTAGCTTCAAGTTCATGACAAAAACATGTGTTAGCTTCATATATTTTCGAAACAAATGGTTTAGATTCATATACTTGTGATAAACATGATTTAGCTTCAACTGCATGCGGAACATACGAGTTAGCTTCGAATCCACGCGAAATACATTATTTAGCTTCAAGACAATGCGAATTAGAAGGCTTAGCTTCAAATCCATGCGAAACAAATGGTTTAGCTACAAATACTTGTGATATACATTATTTAGCTACAACTGCATGCGAAACAATCGAGTTAGCTTCAAATCCATGCGAAACACATGATTTAGCTTCAAATCAATGCGATGTAGAAGGCATAGCTTCAAATCCAATCGAAACACATGATTTAGCTTCAAATACTTGCGATATAAGTGATATAGATTCAAATGCAGGCGAAACAAAAGAGTTAGCGTCAAATCCATGCGGAACACATGATTTAACTTCAAATCAATGCGAAGTAGAAGGCTTATCTTCAAATCCGTGCGATACAAATCGTTTAGCTTCAAATACTTGTGCTATACATGATTTAGCTTCAGCTAAATTCGAAACAGACGAGTTAACTTCTAATCCATGCGAAACACAATATTTAGCGTCAAATCAATGCGAAGTAGAACGCAGAGCTTCAAATCCATGCGATAGAAATGGTTTAGCTTCAAATACTTGTGATATACATGATTTAGCTTCAACTGCATTCGAAGTAAACGAGTTAGCTCCAAATCCACGCGAAACACATGATTTAACTTCAAATCAGTGCGATGTAGAAGGTTTAGTTTCAAAACCAAGCGAAACACATGATTTAGCTTCAAATACTTGCGATATAAGTGATATAGTTTCAAATGCAGGAGAAACGAACGAGTTAGCTTCAAATCCATGCGAAACACATGATTCAGCTGCAAATCAATGCGATGTAGAAGTCTTAGATTCAAATCCATGCAAAACACGTGATTTAGGATCCAATCAATGCGAAGTAGAAGCCTTAGCTTCAAATCCATGCGAAACAAATGCTTTAGCTTCAAATACTTGCGATATAAATGATATAGCTTCAAATACAGGAGAAACAAACGAGTTAGCTTCAAATCCATGCAAAACACACGATTTAGCTTCAATTCAATGCCAAGTAGAAGGCTTAGCTTCAAATCCATGCGAACCAATTGTTTAGCTGCAAATACTTGTGATATACATGATTTAGTTTCAACTGCATGCGAAACAAACGAGTTAGCTTCAAATCCACGCGAAACACATGATTTAGCTTCAAATCAATGTGATGTAGAAGGCTAAGCTTCAAATCCATGCAAAACACATGATTTAGGATCCAATCAATGCGAAGTAGAAAGCTTAGCTTCAAATCCATGCGAAACAAATGGTTTAGCTTCAAATACTTGCGATATAAATGATACAGCTTCAAATACAGGAGAAACAAACGAGTTAGCTTCAAATCCATGCAAAATACACGATTTAGCTTCAATTCAATGCCAAGTAGAAGGCTTAGCTTCAAATCCATGCCAATAAATTGTTTAGTTACAAATACTTGTGATATACGTTATTTAGATTTAACTGCAGGCGACACAAACGAGTTAGCTTCAAATCCATGCGAAACACATGATTTAGCTGCAAATCAATGCGAAGTAGAAGGTTTAGCTTCAAATCCGTGCGAAACAAATGGCTTAGTTACAAATACTTGTGATATACATTATTTAGCTACAACTGCGTGCGAAACACATGATTTAGCTTCAAATCAATGCGAAACACATGATTTATTTTCAAATCAATGCGATGTAAAAGGTTTAGCTCCAAATCCATGCGAAACAAATTGTTTAGCTACAAATACTTGTGTTATACGTTATTTAGATTCAATTGCATGCGCAACAAACGAGTCAGCTTCAAATACATGCGAAACACATGATTTAGCAGCAAATCAATGCGATGTAGAAGGTTTAGCTTCAAATCCATGCGAAACAAATGATTGAGCTTCAAATCACTGCGATGTAGAAGGTTTAACTTCAAATCCAAGCGAAACACATGCTTTAGCTTCAAATACTTGCGATATAAGTGATCTAGCTTTTAAAAAAGGCGAAACGAACGAGTTAGCTTCAAATCCATGCCAAACACATGATTCAGCTGCAAATCAATGCGATGTAGAAGGTTTAGCTTCAAATCCATGCCAAACACATGATTTAGCTTCAAATCTATGGGATGTAGAAGGTTTAGCTTCAAATCCATGGGATGTAGAAGGTTTAGCTTCAAATCCATTCGAAACACATTTGTTAGGTGCAAATCAGTGGGAAGTAGAAGGCTCAGGTTCAAAGCCATGCGATTCAAGTGGTTCATCTTCAAATACTTGTGAAAGACATGATTTAGCTTCAACTGCATGCGAAACAAACGAGTTACCTTCAAATCCACGCGAAACACATGATTTAGCTTCAAATCAATGTGATGTATAAGGCTTAGCTTCAAATCCATGCAAAACACGTGATTTAGGATCCAATCAATGCGACGTAGAAGCCTTAGCTTCAAATCCATGCGAAACAAATGGTTTAGCTTCAAATACTTGCGATATAAGTGATATAGCTTCAAAAGCAGGTGGAACAAACGAGGTAGCTTCAATTCCATGCGAAACAAATGGTTTAGCTTCAAATAAATGCGAAGTAGAAGGCTTAGCTTCAAATCCATGCGAAACAAGTGGTTTAGCTCAAATACTTGCGATATAAATGATACAGCATCAAATACAGGAGAAACAAACGAGTTAGCTTCAAATCCATGCAAAATACACGATTTAGCTTCAATTCAATGCCAAGTAGAAGGCTTAGCTTCAAATCCATGCCAATCAATTGTTTAGCTGCAAATACTTGTGATATACATGATTTAGTTTCAACTGCATGCGAAACAAACGAGTTAGCTTCAAATTCATGCGAAACACAATATTTAGCGTCAAATCAATGCGAAGTAGAAGGCAGAGCTTCAAATCCATGCAATACAAATGGTTTAGCTTCAAATACGTGCGATATAAATGATACAGCTTCAAATATAGGAGAAACAAACGAGTTAGCTTCAAATCCATGCAAGCACACGATTTAGCTTCAATTCAATGCCAAGTAGAAGGCTTAGCTTCAAATGCATGCGAATCTAATGGTTCGGCTTCAAATACTTGTGAAATGCATGACTTAGATTCAACTGCATGCGAAAAAACGAGTTACCTTCAAATCCACGCGAAACACATAATTTAGCTTCAAATCAATGCGAAGTAGCAGGTTTATCTTCAAATCCATGCGAAACACATGATTTAGCTTCAAATACTTGCGATATAAGTGATATAGTTTCAAATGCAGGCGAAACGAACGAGTGAGCTTCAAATCCATGCGAAACACATGATTCAGCTGCAAATCAATGCGATGTAGAAGGTTTAGCTTCAAATCCATGCCAAACACATGATTTAGCTTCAAATCCATGGGATGTAGAAGGTTTAGCTTCAAATCCATGCAACAAAAGTCATTTAGCTTCAAATACTTGCGATATAAATGATATAGCTTCAAATGCAGGCTAAACAAACCAGTTAGCTTCTAAACCATGCGAAAATCATGATTTAGCATCAAATCAATGCGGTCTAGATGTCTTAGCTTCAAATCCATGCGAAACGAAAGATTTAGCTTCAATTACTTGCAATATAAGTGATATAGCTTCAAATGCAGGCGAAACAATAGGGTTAGCTTCAAATCCATGCGAGACATATGATTTAGCTTCAAATCAATGCGATGTAGAAGGTTTAACTTCAAATCCATGCAAAACAAATGATTGAGCTTCAAACACTTGGGATATAGGTGGTATATTTTCAACTGCATGCGAAACAAACGAGTTACCTTCAAATCTACGCGAAACACATGAGTTAGATTCAAATCAATGCGATCTAGAAGGTTGATCTTCAAATCCATGAGAAGGAAATCATTTAGTTTCAAATACTTGCGATATAAATGATATAGCTACAAATGCAGGCTAAACAAACCAGTTAGCTTCTAAACCATGCGAAAATCATGATTTAGCATCAAATCAATGCGATCTGGATGTCTTAGCTTCAAATCCATGCGAAACGAAAGATTTAGCTTCAAATACTTGCGAATATAAGTGATGTAGCTTCAAATACAGGCGAAACAAACGAGTTAGCTTCAGATCAATGCGAAACACATGATTTATCTTCAAATCAATGAGATGTAGAAGGTTTAGCTTCAAATCTGTGCGAAACAAATGATTTAGCTTCAAATACTCTCGATATTAGTGATATAGCTTCAAATGCAGAAGAAACAATCGAGTTAGCTTCAAATCCATGCGAAACAAATGATTTAGCTTCAGATGCTTGCGATATAAGTGATATAGCTTCAAATGCTGACGAAACAAACGGGTTAGCTACGAATCTATGTGAAACACATGATTTAGCTTCTAATCAATGCGAAATAGACGGCTTAGCTTCAAATACAAGCGGAACAAAGGGATTAGTTTCAGATACTTACGATATACATAATTTGGCTTCAACTGCATGCGAAATCAACGAGTTAGCTTCAAGTCCACGCGAAACACTTGATTTAGATTCAAATCAATGATATGAAGAAGGTTTAGCTTCAAATCTGCGCGTTATAAATGATTTAGCTTCAAATACTTGCGATAAAAGTGATATAGCTTCAAATGCTGACGAAACAAACGAGTTAGCTTCATATCCATGTGAAACAAATCATTTAGCTCCAAATCCATGCGAAACACATGATTTAGCTTCAAATCAATGCGATGTAGAAGGTTTAGCTTCAAATCCATGCAAAACAAATGATTGAGCTTCAAACACTTGGGATATAGGTGGTATATTTTCAACTGCATGCGAAACAAACGAGTTACCTTCAAATCCACGCGAAACACATGAGTTAGATTCAAATCAATGCGATCTAGAAGGTTGATCTTCAAATCCATGAGTAGGAAATCATTTAGCTTCAAATACTTGCGATATAAATGATATAGCTACAAATGCAGGCTAAACAAACCAGTTAGCTTCTAAACCATGCGAAAATCATGATTTAGCATCAAATCAATGCGATCTGGATGTCTTAGCTTCAAATCCATGCGAAACGAAAGATTTAGCTTCAAATACTTGCGAATATAAGTGATGTAGCTTCAAATACAGGCGAAACAAACGAGTTAGCTTCAGATCAATGCGAAACACATGATTTATCTTCAAATCAATGAGATGTAGAAGGTTTAGCTTCAAATCTGTGCGAAACAAATGATTTAGCTTCAAATACTCTCGATATTAGTGATATAGCTTCAAATGCAGAAGAAACAATCGAGTTAGCTTCAAATCTATGCGAAACAAATGGTTTAGCTTCAAATACTTGTGATATACGTTATTTAGATTTAACTGCATGCGCAACGAACGAGTTAGCTTCAAATTCATGCGAAACACATGATTTAGCTGCAAATCAATGCGATGTAGAAGGCTTAGCTTCAAATCCATGCGATCTAGAAGGTTTAGCTTCAAATCCATGCGAAACAAATGATTTAGCTTCAAATCAATGCGAAGTAGAAGGCTTAGCTTCAAATCCATGCGAAACAAATGGTTTAGCTACAAATACTTGTGATATACATTAATTAGCTACAACTGCATGCGAAACAAACGAGTTAGCTTCAAATCCATGCGAAACACATGATTTAGCTTCAAACACTTGGGATGTAGGTGGTGTAGCTTCAACTGCATGCAAAACAGACGAGTTACCTTCAAATCCATGCGAAACACTTGATTTAGTTGCAAATCAATGCGATGTAGAAGGTTTAGCTTCAAATCCATGCGATACACAAGATTTAGCTTCAAATCAATGCGATGTAGAAGGTTCAGCTTCAAATGCATGCGACACATATGATTTAGCTTCAAATACTTGCGATATAAGTGATATAGCTTCAAAAGCTGGAGGAACAAACGAGGTAGCTTCAATTCCATGCGAAACAAATGATTTAGCTTCAAATCAATGCGAAGTAGAAGGATTAGCAACAAATCCATGCGAAACAAATGGTTTAGCTACAAATACTTGTGATATACATTATTTAGCTACAACTGCCTGCGAAACAAACGAGTTAGCTTCAAATCCATGCGAAACACATGATTTAGCTTCAAATCAATGCGATGTAGAAGGTTTAGCTTCACATCCAAGCGAAACACATATGATTTAGCTTCAAATACTTGCGATATAAATGAAGTAACTTCAAATGCTGAGGATACAATCAAGTTAGCTTCAAATCCATGCAAAACACATGATTAAGCTTCAAATCCATGGGCAACACATGATTTAGGTTCATTGTCATGTTAAACACATGATTTAGCTTCACATACATTGGAAACAAATGGTTTAGCTTCTAATAGTTGATATATAAATGATATAGCTCCAACTGCATGCGAAACAAACGAGTTAGCTTCAAATCCATGCGAAACACATAAATTCAGATGCAAATCAATGCGATGTAGAAGGTTTAGCTTCAAATCCATGCCAAACACATGATTTAGCTTCAAATCCAAGGGATGTAGAAGGTTTAGCTTCAAATCCATGAGAAACAAATGATTTAGCTTCAGATACTTGCGATATAAGTGATATAGCTTCAAAATCTGGAGGAACAAACGAGGTAGCTTCAATTCCATGCGAAAAAAATGATTTAGCTTCAAATCAATGCGAAGTAGAGGGATTAGCTTCAAATCCATGCGAAACACATATGATTTAGCTTAAAATACTTGCGATATAAATGAAGTAACTTCAAATGCAGAGGATACAATCAAGTTAGCTTCAAATCCATGCAAAACACATGATTAAGCTTCAAATCCATGGGCAACACATGATTTAGGTTCATTGTCATGGTAAACACATGATTTAGCTTCACATACATGCGAAACAAATGGTTTAAATTCAAATACTTGTGATATACATGATTTAGCTACAACTGCCTGCGAAACAAACGAGTTAGCTTCAAATCCATGCGAAACACATGATTCAGATGCAACTCAATACGATGTAGAAGGTTTAGCTTCAAATCCATGCCAAACACATGATTTAGCTCCAAATCAATGCGAAGTAGAAGGCGTAGCTTCAAATCCGTGCGGAACAAATGGTTATGCTTCAAAAACTTGTGATATAAGTGATATAGATTCAACTGCAGGCGAAACAAACGAGATAGCTTCAAATCCATGCAACACACATGATTAAGCTTCAAAACAATGCGAAGTAGAAGGCTTAGCTTCAAATCCATGCGAAACACACGATTTAGCTTCAAATCAATGCGATGTAGAAGGTTTAGATTCAAATCCATGCGAAACAAATGATTGTGTTTCAAACACTTGGGATATAGGTGATATAGCTTCAACTGCATGCGAAACAAACGAGTTACCTTCAAATCAACGCGAAACACATGATTTAGCTTCAAATCAATGCGATGTAGAAGGTTTAGCTACAAATCCATGCGAAACAAATGATTTAGCTTCAAATCAATGCGAAGTAGAAGTCTTAGCTTCAAATCCATGCGAATCAAATGGTTTAGCTACAGATACTTGTGATATACATTATTTAGCTACAACTGCATGCGAAACAAACGAGTTAGCCTCAAATCCATGCGAAACACATGATTTAGCTTCAAATCAATGCGAAGTAGAAGGCTTAGCTTCAAATCCATGCGAATCAAATGGTTTAGCTACAGATACTTGTGATATACATTATTTAGCTACAACTGCATGCGAAACAAACGAGTTAGCCTCAAATCCATGCGAAACACATGATTTAGCTTCAAATCAGTGTGAAGTAGAAGGCTTAGCATCAAATCCCACGCGAATCAAATGATTTAGATTCAAATACTTGTGATATACATTATTTAGCTACAACTGCATGCGAAACAAACAAGTTAGCTTCAATTCCAGGCGAAACAAATGATTTAGCTTCAAATCAATGCGAAGTAGAAGGCTTAGCTTCAAATCCATGCGAAACAAATGGATAAGCTACAAATGCTTGTGATATAAATTATTAAGCTACAACTGCATGCGAGACAAACGAGTTAGCTTCAAATCCATGCGAAACACATGATTTAGCTTCAAATCAATGCGATGTAGAAGGTTTAGCTTCAAATCCATGCGATACACAAGATTTAGCTTCAAATCAATTCGATGTAGAAGGTTCAGCTTAAAATCCATGCGACACATATGATTTAGCTTCAAATACTTGCGATATAAGTGATATAGCTTCAAAAGCAGGAGGAACAAACGAGGAAACTTCAGTTCTATGCGAAACAAATGATTTAGCTTCAAATCAATGCGAAGTAGAAGGTTTAGCTTCAAATCCATGCGAAACAAATGATTTAGTCACAAATACTTGTGATATACATTATTTAGCTACAACTGCATGCGAAACAAACGAGTTAGCTTCAAATCCATGCGAAACACATGATTTAGCTTACAATCAATGCGATGTAGAAGATTTAGCATCAAAACCATGCGAAACAAATGATTGAGCTTCAAACACTTGGGATATAGGTGGTATATTTTCAACTGCATGCGAAACAAACGAGTTACCTTCAAATCCACGCGAAACACATGAGTTAGATTCAAATCAATGCGATCTAGAAGGTTGATCTTCAAATCCATGAGTAGGAAATCATTTAGCTTCAAATACTTGCGATATAAATGATATAGCTACAAATGCAGGCTAAACAAACCAGTTAGCTTCTAAACCATGCGAAAATCATGATTTAGCATCAAATCAATGCGATCTGGATGTCTTAGCTTCAAATCCATGCGAAACGAAAGATTTAGCTTCAAATACTTGCGAATATAAGTGATGTAGCTTCAAATACAGGCGAAACAAACGAGTTAGCTTCAGATCAATGCGAAACACATGATTTATCTTCAAATCAATGAGATGTAGAAGGTTTAGCTTCAAATCTGTGCGAAACAAATGATTTAGCTTCAAATACTCTCGATATTAGTGATATAGCTTCAAATGCAGAAGAAACAATCGAGTTAGCTTCAAATCTATGCGAAACAAATGGTTTAGCTTCAAATACTTGTGATATACGTTATTTAGATTTAGCTGCATGCGCAACGAACGAGTTAGCTTCAAATTCATGCGAAACACATGATTTAGCTGCAAATCAATGCGATGTAGAAGGCTTAGCTTCAAATCCATGCGATCTAGAAGGTTTAGCTTCAAATCCATGCGAAACAAATGATTTAGCTTCAAATCAATGCGAAGTAGAAGGCTTAGCTTCAAATCCATGCGAAACAAATGGTTTAGCTACAAATACTTGTGATATACATTAATTAGCTACAACTGCATGCGAAACAAACGAGTTAGCTTCAAATCCATGCGAAACACATGATTTAGCTTCAAACACTTGGGATGTAGGTGGTGTAGCTTCAACTGCATGCAAAACAGACGAGTTACCTTCAAATCCATGCGAAACACTTGATTTAGTTGCAAATCAATGCGATGTAGAAGGTTTAGCTTCAAATCCATGCGATACACAAGATTTAGCTTCAAATCAATGCGATGTAGAAGGTTCAGCTTCAAATGCATGCGACACATATGATTTAGCTTCAAATACTTGCGATATAAGTGATATAGCTTCAAAAGCTGGAGGAACAAACGAGGTAGCTTCAATTCCATGCGAAACAAATGATTTAGCTTCAAATCAATGCTAAGTAGAAGGATTAGCAACAAATCCATGCGAAACAAATGGTTTAGCTACAAATACTTGTGATATACATTATTTAGCTACAACTGCCTGCGAAACAAACGAGTTAGCTTCAAATCCATGCGAAACACATGATTTAGCTTCAAATCAATGCGATGTAGAAGGTTTTGCTTCAAATCCAAGCGAAACACATATGATTTAGCTTCAAATACTTGCGATATAAATGAAGTAACTTCAAATGCTGAGGATACAATCAAGTTAGCTTCAAATCCATGCAAAACACATGATTAAGCTTCAAATCCATGGGCAACACATGATTTAGGTTCATTGTCATGTTAAACACATGATTTAGCTTCACATACATTGGAAACAAATGGTTTAGCTTCTAATAGTTGATATATAAATGATATAGCTCCAACTGCATGCGAAACAAACGAGTTAGCTTCAAATCCATGCGAAACACATAAATTCAGATGCAAATCAATGCGATGTAGAAGGTTTAGCTTCAAATCCATGCCAAACACATGATTTAGCTTCAAATCCAAGGGATGTAGAAGGTTTAGCTTCAAATCCATGAGAAACAAATGATTTAGCTTCAGATACTTGCGATATAAGTGATATAGCTTCAAAATCTGGAGGAACAAACGAGGTAGCTTCAATTCCATGCGAAAAAAATGATTTAGCTTCAAATCAATGCGAAGTAGAGGGATTAGCTTCAAATCCATGCGAAACACATATGATTTAGCTTAAAATACTTGCGATATAAATGAAGTAACTTCAAATGCAGAGGATACAATCAAGTTAGCTTCAAATCCATGCAAAACACATGATTAAGCTTCAAATCCATGGGCAACACATGATTTAGGTTCATTGTCATGGTAAACACATGATTTAGCTTCACATACATGCGAAACAAATGGTTTAAATTCAAATACATGTGATATACATGATTTAGCTACAACTGCCTGCGAAACAAACGAGTTAGCTTCAAATCCATGCGAAACACATGATTCAGATGCAACTCAATACGATGTAGAAGGTTTAGCTTCAAATCCATGCCAAACACATGATTTAGCTCCAAATCAATGCGAAGTAGAAGGCGTAGCTTCAAATCCGTGCGGAACAAATGGTTATGCTTCAAAAACTTGTGATATAAGTGATATAGATTCAACTGCAGGCGAAACAAACGAGATAGCTTCAAATCCATGCAACACACATGATTAAGCTTCAAAACAATGCGAAGTAGAAGGCTTAGCTTCAAATCCATGCGAAACACACGATTTAGCTTCAAATCAATGCGATGTAGAAGGTTTAGATTCAAATCCATGCGAAACAAATGATTGTGTTTCAAACACTTGGGATATAGGTGATATAGCTTCAACTGCATGCGAAACAAACGAGTTACCTTCAAATCAACGCGAAACACATGATTTAGCTTCAAATCAATGCGATGTAGAAGGTTTAGCTACAAATCCATGCGAAACAAACGAGTTACCTTCAAATCAACGCGAAACACATGATTTAGCTTCAAATCAATGCGATGTAGAAGGTTTAGCTACAAATCCATGCGAAACAAATGATTTAGCTTCAAATCAATGCGAAGTAGAAGTCTTAGCTTCAAATCCATGCGAATCAAATGGTTTAGCTACAGATACTTGTGATATACATTATTTAGCTACAACTGCATGCGAAACAAACGAGTTAGCCTCAAATCCATGCGAAACACATGATTTAGCTTCAAATCAGTGTGAAGTAGAAGGCTTAGCATCAAATCCCATGCGAATCAAATGATTTAGATTCAAATACTTGTGATATACATTATTTAGCTACAACTGCATGCGAAACAAACAAGTTAGCTTCAATTCCAGGCGAAACAAATGATTTAGCTTCAAATCAATGCGAAGTAGAAGGCTTAGCTTCAAATCCATGCGAAACAAATGGATAAGCTACAAATGCTTGTGATATAAATTATTAAGCTACAACTGCATGCGAGACAAACGAGTTAGCTTCAAATCCATGCGAAACACATGATTTAGCTTCAAATCAATGCGATGTAGAAGGTTTAGCTTCAAATCCATGCGATACACAAGATTTAGCTTCAAATCAATTCGATGTAGAAGGTTCAGCTTAAAATCCATGCGACACATATGATTTAGCTTCAAATACTTGCGATATAAGTGATATAGCTTCAAAAGCAGGAGGAACAAACGAGGAAACTTCAGTTCTATGCGAAACAAATGATTTAGCTTCAAATCAATGCGAAGTAGAAGGTTTAGCTTCAAATCCATGCGAAACAAATGATTTAGTCACAAATACTTGTGATATACATTATTTAGCTACAACTGCATGCGAAACAAACGAGTTAGCTTCAAATCCATGCGAAACACATGATTTAGCTTACAATCAATGCGATGTAGAAGATTTAGCATCAAAACCATGCGAAACAAATGATTGAGCTCAAACACTTGGGATATAGGTGGTATAGCTCCAACTGCATGCGAAACAAACGAGTTACCTTCAAATCCACGCGAAACACATGAGTTAGCTTCTAATCAATGCGATGTAGAAGGTTTAGCTTCAAATCCATGCGAAACAAATGATTGAGCTTCAAACACTTGGGATCAAGGTGATATAGATTCAACTGCATGCGAAACAAACGAGTTACCTTCAAATCCACGCGAAACATATGATTTAGCTTCAAATGAATGCGATGTAGAAGGTTTAGCTTCAAATCCAAGCGAAACACATGATTTAGCTTCAAATACTTGCGATATAAGTGATATAGATTCAAATACAGGCTAAACGAACGAGTTAGCTTCAAATCCATGCGAAACACATGATTCATTTGCAAATCAATGCGATGTAGAAGGTTCAGCATTAAATCCATGCAAAACACGTGATTTAGCTTCCAATTAATGCGAAGTAGAAGGCTTAGCTTCAAATCCATGCGAAACAGATGATTAAGCTTCCAATCAATGCTATGTAGAAGGTTTAGCTGCAAATCCATGCGACACAGATGATTTAGCTTCAGATACTTGCGATATAAGTAATATAGCTTCAAATGCAGACGAAACAAACGAGTTTGCTTCAAATGCAAGCGGAACGCATGATTTAGCATCAAATCAATGCGATGTAGGAGGTTTGGCGTCAAATCCAAGCGAAACACATGACCTAGCTTCAAATCAATGCGATGTAGAAGGTTTAGCTTCAAATCCATGCGATACACAAGATTTATCTTCAAATCAATGCGATGTAGAAAGTTCAGCTTCAAATCCATGCGACGCACATGATTTAGCTTCAAATACTTGCGATATAAGTGATATAGCTTCAACTGCATGCAAAACAAACGAGTTACCTTCAAATCCACGCGAAACACATGATTTAGCTTCAAATCAATGCGATGTAGAAGGTTTAGCATCAAATCCCATGCGAATCAAATGGTTTAGATTCAAATACTTGTGATATACATGATTTAGCTTCAACTGCATGCGACACAAACGAGTTAGCTTCAAATCCATGCGAAACACATGATTCAGATGCAACTCAATACGATGTAGAAGGTTTAGCTTCAAATCCATGCCAAACACATGATTTAGCTCCAAATCAATGCGAAGTAGAAGGCGTAGCTTCAAATCCATGCGAAACGAATGATTTAGCATCAAATACTTGCGAATATAAGTGATATAGCTTCAAATGCAGGCGAAACAAACAAGTTAGCTTCAGACCCATGCGAAACACATGATTTAGTTGCAAATCAATGCGATGTAGAGGGTTTAGCTTCAAATCCATGTGTTACACAAGATTTAGCTTCAAATACTTGCGATATAAGTGATATAGCTTCAAAAGCTGGAGGAACAAAAGAGGTAGCTTCAATTCCATGCGAAACAAATGATTTAGCTTCAAATCAATGCGATGTAGAAGGTTTAGCTTTAAATCCAAGCGAAACACATATGATTTAGCTTCAAATACATGCGATATAAATGAAGCAACTTCAAATGCTGAGGATACCATCAAGTTAGATTCAAATCCATGCGAAACACATGATTCAGATGCAAATCAATGCGATGTAGAAGGTTTAGCTTCAAACCCATGCAAAACACGTGATTTAGCTTCCTATTAATGCGAAGTAGAAGGCTTTGCTTCAAATATATGCGAAAGAAATGGTTTAGCTTCAAATACTTGTGATATACGTTATTTAGATTTAACTGCATGCGAAACGAACGAGTTAGCTTCAAATCCATGCGAAACACATGACTTAGCTGCAAATCAATGCGAAGTAGAAGGCTTAGCTTCAAATCCATGCCAAACAAATGGTTTAGCTACAAATACTTGTGATATACATTATTTAGCTACAACTGCATACGAAACAAACGAGTTAGCTTCAAATCCATGCCATACACATGATTTAGCTTCAAATCCATGGGATGTAGAAGGTTTAGCTTCAAATCCATGCGAAACACATTATTTAGGTGCAAATCATTGCGAAGTAGAAGGCTCAGGTTCAAAGCCATGCGATTCAAATGGTTCATCTTCAAATACTTGTGAAAGACATGATTTAGCTTCAACTGCATGCGAAACAAACGAGTTACCTTCAAATCCACGCGAAACACATGATTTAGCTTCAAATCAATGCGAGGTAGCAGGTTTAGCTTGAAATCCATGCGAAACAAATGATTGAGCTTCCTACACTTGGGATGTAGGTGATATAGCTTCAACTGCAAGCGAAACAAATGACTTACATTCAAATCCAAGCGAAACACATAATTTAGCTTCCAATACTTGCGATATAAGTGATATAGTTTCAAATGCAGGAGAAACGAAAGAGCTAGCTTCAAATCCATGCGAATGAATTGTTTGGCTGCAAATACATGTGATATACATGATTTAGTTTCAACTGCATGCGAAACAAACGAGTTAGCTTCAAATCCATTCGAAACACAATACTTAGCGTCAAATCAATGCGAAGTAGAAGGCAGAGATTCAAATCCATGCGATACAAATGGTTTTGCTTCAAATACTTGTGATATACATGATTTAGCTTCAACTGCATTCGAAGCAAACGTGTCAGTTCCGAATCCACGCGAAACACATGATTTAGCTTAAAATCAATGCGATGTAGAAGGTTCAGCTTCAAATCCATGCGACACATATGATTTAGCTTCAAATACTTGCGATATAAGTGATATAGCTTCAAAAGCAGGAGGAACAAACGAGGTAGCTTCAATTCCACGCGAAATAAATGATTTAGCTTCAAATCAATGCGAAGTAGAAGGTTTAGCTTCAAATCCATGCGATACACAAGATTTAGCTTCAAATCAATTCGATGTAGTAGGTTCAGCTTCAAATCCATGCGACACATATGACTTAGCTTCAAATACTTGCGATATAAGTGATATAGCTTCAAAAGCAGGAGGAACAAACGAGGTAGCTTCAATTCTATGCGAAACAAATGATTTAGCTTCAAATCAACGCGAAGTAGATGGCATAGCTTCAAATCCATGCGAAACAATTGGTTTAGCTACAAATACTTGTGATATACATTATTTAGCTGCAACTGCATACGAAACAAACGAGTTAGCTTCAGATCCATGCGAAACACATGATTTAGCTTCAAATCAATGCGATGTAGAAGGCTCAGGTTCAAAGCCATGCGATTCAAATGGTTCATCTTCAAATACTTGTGAAAGACATGATTTAGCTTCAACTGCATGCGAAACAAACGAGTTACCTTCAAATCCACGCGAAACACATGATTTAGCTTCAAATCAATACGAAGTAGCAGGTTTAGCTTCAAATCCATGCGAAACACATAATTTAACTTCAAATGCTTGCAATATAAGAGATATAGTTTCAAATGCAGGCGAAACGAACGAGTGAGCTTCAAACCCATGCGAAACACATGATTCAGCTGCAAATCAATGCGATGTAGAAGGTTTAGCTTCAAATCCATGCCAAACACATGATTTAGCTTCAAATCCATGGGATGTAGAAGGTTTAGCTTCAAATCCATGCGATACACATTATTTAGGTGCAAATCAGTGCGAAATAGAAGGCTCAGGTTCAAAGCCACGCGATTCAAATGGTTCATCTTCAAATACTTGTGAAAGACATGATTTAGCTTCAACTGCATGCGAAACAAACGAGTTACCTTCAAATCCACGCGGAACACATGATTTAGCTTCAAATAAATGCGAAGTAGCAGGTTTAGATTGAAATCCATGCGAAACAAATGATTGAGCTTCCTACACTTGGGATATAGGTGATATAGCTTCAACTGCATGCGAAACAAATGAGTTACATTCAAATCCAAGCGAAACACATAATTTAGCTTCAAATCAATGCGATGTAGAAGGTTTAGCTTCAAATCCAAGCGAAACACATGATTTAGCTTCCAATACTTGCGATATAAGTGATATAGTTTCAAATGCAGGAGAAACGAAAGAGTTAGCTTCAAATCCCTGCGAAACACATGATTCAGCTGCAAATCAATGCGATGTAGAAGGCTTAGCTTCAAATCCATGCAAAACACGTGATTTAGGATCCAATCAATGCTAAGTAGAAGGCTTAGCTTCAAATCCATGCGAAACAAATGCTTTAGCTTCAAATACTTGCGATATAAATGATATAGCTTCAAATACAGGAGAAACAAACGAGTTAGCTTCAAATCCATGCAAAACACACGATTTAGCTTCAATTCAATGCCAAGTAGAAGGCTTAGCTTCAAATCCAGGCGAATCAATTGTTTTGGTGCAAATACTTGTGATATACATGATTTAGTTTCAACTGCATGCGAAACAAACGAGTTAGCTTCAAATCCATTCGAAACACAATATTTAGCGTCAAATCAATGCGAAGTAGAAGGCAGAGCTTCAAATCCATGCGATACAAATGGTTTAGCGTCAAATACTTGTGATATACATGATTTAGCTTTAACTGCATTCGAAGCAAACGAGTTAGCTCCGAATCCACGCGAAACACATGATTCAGCTGAAAATCAATGCGATGTAGAAGGTTTAGCTTCAAATCCATGCCATACACATGATTTAGCTTCAAATCCATGGGATGTAGAAGGTTTAGCTTCAAATCCATGCGAAACACATTATTTAGGTGCAAATCATTGCGAAGTAGAAGGCTCAGGTTCAAAGCCATGCGATTCAAATGGTTCATCTTCAAATACTTGTGAAAGACATGATTTAGCTTCAACTGCATGCGAAACAAACGAGTTACCTTCAAATCCACGCGAAACACATGATTTAGCTTCAAATCAATGCGAGGTAGCAGGTTTAGATTGAAATCCATGCGAAACAAATGATTGAGCTTCCTACACTTGGGATGTAGGTGATATAGCTTCAACTGCAAGCGAAACAAATGACTTATATTCAAATCCAAGCGAAACACATAATTTAGCTTCCAATACTTGCGATATAAGTGATATAGTTTCAAATGCAGGAGAAACGAAAGAGCTAGCTTCAAATCCATGCGAATGAATTGTTTGGCTGCAAATACATGTGATATACATGATTTAGTTTCAACTGCATGCGAAACAAACGAGTTAGCTTCAAATCCATTCGAAACACAATACTTAGCGTCAAATCAATGCGAAGTAGAAGGCAGAGATTCAAATCCATGCGATACAAATGGTTTTGCTTCAAATACTTGTGATATACATGATTTAGCTTCAACTGCATTCGAAGCAAACGTGTCAGTTCCGAATCCACGCGAAACACATGATTTAGCTTAAAATCAATGCGATGTAGAAGGTTTAGCTTCAAATCCATGCGATTTACAAGATCTAGCTTCAAATCAATGCGATGAAGAAGGTTCAGCTTCAAATCCATGCGACACATATGATTTAGCTTCAAATACTTGCGATATAAGTGATATAGCTTCAAAAGCAGGAGGAACAAACGAGGTAGCTTCAATTCCACGCGAAATAAATGATTTAGCTTCAAATCAATTCGATGTAGTAGGTTCAGCTTCAAATCCATGCGACACATATGACTTAGCTTCAAATACTTGCGATATAAGTGATATAGCTTCAAAAGCAGGAGGAACAAACGAGGTAGCTTCAATTCCATGCGAAACAAATGATTTAGCTTCAAATCAATGCGAAGTAGAAGGCGTAGCTTCAAATCCTTGCGAAACAAATGGTTTAGCTACAAATATTTGTGATATACATTATTTAGCTACAACTGCATGCGAAACAAACGAGTTAGCTTCAAATCCATGCGAAACACATGATTTAGCTTAAAATCAATGCGATGTAGAAGGTTTAGCTTCAAATCCATGCGAAACAAATGATTGAGCTTCAAACACTTGAGATATAGGTGGTATAGCTCCAACTGCATGCGAAACAAACGAGTTACCTTCAAATCCACGCGAAACACATGAGTTAGCTTCAAATCAATGCGATGTAGAAGGTTTAGCTTCAAATCGAAGCGAACCACATGATTTAGCTTCAAATACTTGCGATATAAGTGATATAGATTCAAATACAGGCGAAGCGAACGAGTTAGCTTCAAATCCATGCGAAACACATGATTCATTTGCAAATCAATGCGATGTAGAAGGTTCAGCTTCAAATCCATGCAAAACACGTGATTTAGCTTCCAATTAATGCGATGTAGAAGGTTTAGCTTCAAATCCATGCGATACACAAGATTCATTTGCAAATCAATTCGATGTAGAAGGTTCAGCTTCAAATCCATGCGACACATAGAATTTAGCTTCATACACTTGGGATATAGGTGGTATAGCTCCAACTGCATGCGAAACAAACGAGTTACCTTCAAATCCACGCGAAATACATGAGTCAGCTTCAAATCCATGCGACACATATGATTTAGCTTCAAATACTTGCGATATAAGTGATATAGCTTCAAAAGCAGGAGGAACAAACGAGGTTGCTTCAGTTCTATGCGAAACAAATGATTTAGCTTCAAATCAATGCGAAGTAGAAGGCTTAGCTTCAAATCCATGCGAAACAAATGATTTAGCTACAAATACTTGTGATATACATTATTTAGCTACAACTGCATGCGAAACAAACGAGTTAGCTTCAAATCCATGCGAAACACATGATTTAGCTTCAAATCAATGCGAAGTAGAAGGTTTAGCTTCAAATCCGTGCGAAACAAATGATTTTGGCATCAAATACTTGCGATATAAGTGATATAGCTTCAATGCAGGCCAAACATACGAGTCAGCTTCAAATCCATGAGAAACACATGATTTAGCTTCAAATACATGCGAAACAAATGGTTGAGCTACAAATACTTGTGATATACATTATTTAGCTACAACTGCATGCGAAACAAACGAGTTAGCTTCAAATCCATGCGAAACACATGATTTAGCTTCAAATCAATGCGATGTAGAAGGTTTAACTTCAAATCCAAGAGAAACACATGATTTAGCTTCAAATACTTGCGATATAAGTGATCTAGCTTCAAATACAGGCGATATAAGTGATATAGCTTCAAATGCAGGCGAAACAGAAGAGTTAGCGTCAAATCCATGCCGGTCACGTGATTTAACTTCAAATCAATGCGAAGTAGAAGGCGTATTTGCAAATCCATGCGATACAAATTGTTTAGTTTCAAATACTTGGGATATGCATGATTAAGCTTCAGCTGCATTCGTAACAGACGAGTTAGCTTCGAATCCACTCGAAATACATTATTTAGCTTCAAGACAATGCGAATTAGGAGGCTTAGCTTCAAATCCATGCGAATCAAATGGTTTAGTTTCAAATACTTGTGATATACATGATTTAGTTTCAACTGCATACGAAACAAACGAGTTAGCTTCAAAATCCAAGCAAAACACATGATTCAGCTGCAAATCATCGCGATGTAGAAGGTTTAGCTTCAAATCCATTCGAAACAAATGATTAGCTTGAAACACTTGGGATATAAGCGATATAGCTTCAAATGCAGACGAATCAAACAAGTTAGCTTGAAAATCCATGCGATACGCATGATTTAGCTTCAATTCAATGCGAAGTAGAAGGATTAGCTTCAAATCCATGCGAATCAAATGATTTAGGTTTAGATACTTGCGACATAGGTGATACAGCTTCAACTGCAGGGGAAACATACGAGTTAGCTTCAAATCGATGCAAAACACATGATTCAGCTGCAAATCATCGCGATGTAGAAGGTTTAGCTTCAAATCCATTCGAAACAAATGATTAGCTTGAAACACTTGCGATATAAGCGATATAGCTTCAAATGCAGACGAATCAAACAAGTTAGCTTGAAAATCCATGCGATACGCATGATTTAGCTTCAATTCAATGCGAAGTAGAAGGATTAGCTTCAAATCCATGCGAATCAAATGATTTAGGTTTAGATACTTCCGACATAGGTGATACAGCTTCAACTGCAGGGGAAACATACGAGTTAGCTTCAAATCGATGCAAAACACATGATTCAGCTTCAAATCAATGCTATGTAGAAGATTTAGCATCAAATCCATGCGGAACAAATGATTTAGATTCAGATACTTGCGATGTAAGTGATATAGTATCAAATGCAGGCGAAACAAACGAGGTAGCTTCAAATCCATGCGAAACAAATGATTTAGCTGCAAATCAGTGCGAAGTAGATGGCTCAGGTTCAAATCCATGCGATTCAAATGGTTAATCTTCAAATACTTGTGAAAGACATGATTTAGCTTCAACTGCATGCGGAACAATCGAGTTAGCTTCAAATCAATGCGATGTAGAAAGTTTAGCTTCAAATCCATGCGAAACAAATGGTTGAGCTACAAATACTTGTGATATATATTATTTAGCTACAACTGCATGCGAAACAAACGAGTTAGCTACAAATCCATGCGAAACACACGATTTAGCTGAAAATTAATGCGATGTAGAAGGTTTAGCTTCAAATCCATGCGATACACAAGATTTAGCCTCAAATCAATGCGATGTAGGAGGTTCAGCTTCAAATCCATGCGACACATATGATTTAGCTTCAAATACTTGCGATATAAGTGATATAGCTTCAAAAGCTGGAGGAACAAACGAGGTAGCTTCAATTCCATGTGAAACAAATGATTTAGCTTCAAATCAATGCGAAGTAGAAGGCTTAGCTTCAAATCCATGCGAAACAAATAGTTTAGCTACAAATACTTGCGATATACATTATTAAGCTACAACTGCAAGCGAAACAAACGAGTTAGCTTCAAATCCATGCAAAACACACGATTTAGCTTCAATTCAATGCCAAGTAGAAGGCTTAGCTTCAAATCCAAGCGAAACACATGATTTAGCTTCAAATACTTGCGATATAAGTGATATAGATTCAAATACAGGCGAAACGAACGAGTTAGCTTCAAATCCATGCGAAACACATGATTCATTTGCAAATCGATGCGATGTAGAAGGTTCAGCTTCAAGTCCATGCAAAACACGTGATTTAGCTTCCAATTAATGCGAAGTAGAAGGCTTAGCTTCAAATCCATGCGAAACAAATGGTTTAGCTTCAAATACTTGCGATATACGTTATTTAGAATTAACTGTATGCGCAACGAACGAGTTAGCTTCAAATCCATGCGAAACACATGATTTAGCTGCAAATCAATGCGATGTAGAAGGTTTAGCTTCAAATCCATGTGAAACAAATGATTGAGCTTCACACACTTGGGATATAGTTGCTATAGCTTCAACTGCATGCGAAGCAAACGAGTTACCTTCAAATCCACGCGAAACACATGAATTGGTTCAAATGAATGCGATGTAGAAGGTTTAGCTTCAAATCGAAGCGAACCACATGATTTAGCTTCAAATACTTGCGATATAAGTGATATAGATTCAAATACAGGCGAAATACATGAGTCAGCTTCAAATCCATGCGACACATATGATTTAGCTTCAAATACTTGCGATATAAGTGATATAGCTTCAAAAGCAGGAGGAACAAACGAGGTTGCTTCAGTTCTATGCGAAACAAATGATTTAGCTTCAAATCAATGCGAAGTAGAGGGATTAGCTTCAAATCCATGCGAAACACATATGATTTAGCTTAAAATACTTGCGATATAAGTGATATAGCTTCAAAAGCAGGAGGAACAAACGAGGTTGCTTCAGTTCTATGCGAAACAAATGATTTAGCTTCAAATCAATGCGAAGTAGAAGGCTTAGCTTCAAATCCGTGCGAAACAAATGATTTAGCTACAAATACTTGCGATATACATTATTAAGCTACAACTGCATGCGAAACAAACGAGTTAGCTTCAAATCCATGCGAAACACATGATTTAGGTTCAAATCAATGCGATGTAGAAGGTTTAGCTTCAAATCCATGCAAAACACGTGATTTAGCTTCCTATTAATGCGAAGTAGAAGGCTTAGCTTCAGTTCTATGCGAAACAAATGATTTAGCTTCAAATCAATGCGAAGTACAAGGCTTAGCTTCAAATCCATGCGAAACAAATGATTTAGCTACAAATACTTGTGATATACATTATATAGATACAACTGCACGCGAAACAAACGAGTTAGCTTCAAATGCACGCGAAACACATGAATTGGTTCAAATGAATGCGCTGTAGAAGGTTTAGCTTCAAATCCATGCGATACACAAGATTTTGCTTCAAATCAATGCGATGTAGAAGTTTCAGCTTCAAATGCATGCGACACATATGATTTAGCTTCAAATACTTGCGATATAAGTGATGTAGATTCAACTGCAGGCGAAACGAACGAGTTAGCTTCAAATCCATGCGAAACACATGATTTAGCTTCAAATCAAAGCGATGTAGAAGGTTTAGCTTCAAATCCATGTGAAACAAATGATTGAGCTTCACACACTTGGGATATAGTTGCTATAGCTTCAACTGCATGCGAAACAAACGAGTTACCTTCAAATCCACGCGAAACACATGAATTGGTTCAAATGAATGCGATGTAGAAGGTTTAGCTTCAAATCGAAGCGAACCGCATGATTTAGCTTCAAATACTTGCGATATAAGTGATATAGATTCAAATACAGGCGAAACGAACGAGTTAGCTTCAAATCCATGCGATACACAAGATTCATTTGCAAATCAATTCGATGTAGAAGGTTCAGCTTCAAATCCATGCGACACATATGATTTAGCTTCAAACATTTGGGATATAGGTGATATAGCTCCAACTGCATGCGAAACAAACGAGTTACCTTCAAATCCACGCGAAATACATGAGTCAGCTTCAAATCCATGCGACACATATGCTTTAGCTTCAAATACTTGCGATATAAGTGATATAGCTTCAAAAGCAGGAGGAACAAACGAGGTTGCTTCAGTTCTATGCGAAACAAATGATTTAGCTTCAAATCAATGCGAAGTAGAAGGCTTAGCTTCAAATCCGTGCGAAACAAATGATTTAGCTACAAATACTTGCGATATACATTATTAAGCTACAACTGCATGCGAAACAAACGAGATAGCTTCAAATCCATGCGAAACACATGATTTAGGTTCAAATCAATGCGATGTAGAAGGTTTAGCTTCAAATCCATGCAAAACACGTGATTTAGCTTCCTATTATTGCGAAGTAGAAGGCTTAGCTTCAGTTCTATGCGAAACAAATGATTTAGCTTCAAATCAATGCGAAGTACAAGGCTTAGCTTCAAATCCATGCGAAACAAATGATTTAGCTACAAATACTTGTGATATACATTATATAGATACAACTGCATGCGAAACAAACGAGTTAGCTTCAAATGCACGCGAAACACATGAATTGGTTCAAATGAATGCGATGTAGAAGGTTTAGCTTCAAATCCAAGCGAAACACATGATTTAGCTTCAAATACTTGCGATATAAGTGATATAGATTCAAATACAGGCGAAACGAACGAGTTAGCTTCAAATCCATGCGAAACACGTGATTCATTTGCAAATCGATGCGATGTAGAAGGTTCAGCTTCAAGTCCATGCAAAACACGTGATTTAGCTTCCAATTAATGCGAAGTAGAAGGCTTAGCTTCAAATCCATGCGAAACATATGGTTTAGCTTCAAATACTTGTGATATACGTTATTTAGATTTAACTGTATGCGCAACGAACGAGTTAGCTTCAAATCCATGCGAAACACATGATTTAGCGGCAAATCAATGCGATGTAGAAGGTTTAGATCCAAATCCATGCGAAACAAATGATTTAGCTTCAAACACTTGCGGTATAAGTGATAAGGCTTCAAAT
Organism: Megalopta genalis; assembly: GCF_051020955.1. NCBI lineage: Eukaryota > Metazoa > Arthropoda > Insecta > Hymenoptera > Halictidae > Megalopta > Megalopta genalis. The sequence goes on along the minus strand of NW_027476450.1, from coordinate 200,503 downwards.
GCAGACTAATCAAACGAGTTAGCTTGAAAATCCACGCGATACACATGATTTAGCTTCAAATACTTGCGATATAAGTGATGTAGATTCAACTGCAGGCGAAACGAACGAGTTAGCTTCAAATCCATGCGAAACACATGATTTAGCTTCAAATCAAAGCGATGTAGAAGGTTTAGCTTCAAATCCATGTGAAACAAATGATTGAGCTTCACACACTTGGGATATAGTTGCTATAGCTTCAACTGCATGCGAAACAAACGAGTTACCTTCAAATCCACGCGAAACACATGAATTGGTTCAAATGAATGCGATGTAGAAGGTTTAGCTTCAAATCGAAGCGAACCACATGATTTAGCTTCAAATACTTGCGATATAAGTGATATAGATTCAAATACAGGCGAAACGAACGAGTTAGCTTCAAATCCATGCGATACACAAGATTCATTTGCAAATCAATTCGATGTAGAAGGTTCAGCTTCAAGTCCATGCGACACATATGATTTAGCTTCAAACATTTGGGATATAGGTGATATAGCTCCAACTGCATGCGAAACAAACGAGTTACCTTCAAATCCACGCGAAATACATGAGTCAGCTTCAAATCCATGCGACACATATGATTTAGCTTCAAATACTTGCGATATAAGTGATATAGCTTCAAAAGCAGGAGGAACAAACGAGGTTGCTTCAGTTCTATGCGAAACAAATGATTTAGCTTCAAATCAATGCGAAGTAGAAGGCTTAGCTTCAAATCCGTGCGAAACAAATGATTTAGCTACAAATACTTGCGATATACATTATTAAGCTACAACTGCATGCGAAACAAACGAGTTAGCTTCAAATCCATGCGAAACACATGATTTAGGTTCAAATCAATGCGATGTAGAAGGTTTAGCTTCAAATCCATGCAAAACACGTGATTTAGCTTCCTATTAATGCGAAGTAGAAGGCTTAGCTTCAGTTCTATGCGAAACAAATGATTTAGCTTCAAATCAATGCGAAGTACAAGGCTTAGCTTCAAATCCATGCGAAACAAATGATTTAGCTACAAATACTTGTGATATACATTATTTAGATACAACTGCATGCGAAACAAACGAGTTAGCTTCAAATGCCCGCGAAACACATGAATTGGTTCAAATGAATACGCTGTAGAAGGTTTAGCTTCAAATCCATGCGATACACAAGATTTTGCTTCAAATCAATGCGATGTAGAAGTTTCAGCTTCAAATGCATGCGACACATATGATTTAGCTTCAAATACTTGCGATATAAGTAATATAGCATCAAAAGCTGGAGGAACAAACGAGTTAGCTTCAAGTCCATGCGAAACACATAATTTAGCTTCTCATCAATGCGATGTAGAAGGTTTTGCTTCAAATCTGTGCGAAACAAATGATTTAGCTTCTAATACTTGCGATATAAGTGATATAGCTTCAAATGCAGGCGAAACAAACGAGTTAGCTACAAATCCAAGCGAAACACACGATTTAGCTTCAATTCAATGCCAAGTAGAAGGCTTAGCTTCAAATCCATGCGACACATATGATTTAGCTTCAAATACTTGCGATATAAGTGATATAGCTTCAAAAGCTGGAGGAACAAACGAGGTAGCTTCAATTCCATGAGAAACAAATGATTTAGCTTCAAATTAATGCGAAGTAGAAGGCTTAGCTTCAAATCCATGCGAAACAAATGGTTTAGCTACAAATACTTGTGATATATATTATGAAGCTAGAACTGCATGCGACACAAACGAGTTAGATTCAAATCCATGCGTAACACATAATTTAGCTTCAAATCAATGCGATGTAGAAGGATTATCTTCAAATCCAAGCGAAACACATGATTTAGCTTCCAATACTTGCGCTATAATTGATTTAGCTTCAACTGCATGCGAAACAAACGAGTTACCTTCAAATCCACGCGAAACACATGATTTAGCTTCAAATCAATGTGATGTAGAAGGCTAAGCTTCAAATCCATGCAAAACACATGATTTAGGATCCAATCAATGCGAAGTAGAAAGCTTAGCTTCAAATCCATGCGAAACAAATGGTTTAGCTTCAAATACTTGCGATATAAATGATACAGCTTCAAATACAGGAGAAACAAACGAGTTAGCTTCAAATCCATGCAAAATACACGATTTAGCTTCAATTCAATGCCAAGTAGAAGGCTTAGCTTCAAATCCATGCCAATCAATTGTTTAGCTGCAAATACTTGTGATATACATGATTTAGTTTCAACTGCATGCGAAACAAACGAGTTAGCTTCAAATTCATGCGAAACACAATATATAGCGTCAAATCAATGCGAAGTAGAAGGGAGAGCTTCAAATCCATGCGATACAAATGGTTTAGCTACAAATACTTGTGATATACATGATTTAGCTTCAACTGCATTCGAGACAAACGAGTTAGCTTCAAATCCGTGCGAAACACATGATGTAGGTTCAAATCAATGCGATGTAGAAGGTTTAGCTTCAAATCCATGCAAAACACGTGATTTAGCTTCCTATTATTGCGAAGTAGAAGGCATAGCTTCAAATCTATGCGAAACAAATGGTTTAGCTTCAAATACTTGTGATATACGTTATTTAGATTTAACTGCATGCGCAACGAACGAGTTAGCTTCAAATCCATGCGAAACACATGATTTAGCTGCAAATCAATGCGATGTAGAAGGTTTAGCTTCAAATCCATGCGATCTAGAAGGTTTAGCTTCAAATCCATGCGAAACAAATGATTTAGCTTCAAATCAATGCGAAGTAGAAGGGTTAGCTTCAAATCCATGCGAAACAAATGGATAAGATACAAATGCTTGTGATATACATTATTTAGCTACAACTGCATGCGAAACAAACGAGTTAGCTTCAAATCCATGCGAAACACATGATTTAGTTGCAAATCAATGCGATGTAGAAGTTTCAGCTTCAAATGCATGCGACACATATGATTTAGCTTCAAATACTTGCGATATAAGTAATATAGCATCAAAAGCTGGAGGAACAAACGAGTTAGCTTCAAGTCCATGCGAAACACATAATTTAGCTTCTAATCAATGCGATGTAGAAGGTTTTGCTTCAAATCTGTGCGAAACAAATGATTTAGCTTCTAATACTTGCGATATAAGTGATATAGCTTCAAATGCAGGCGAAACAAACGAGTTAGCTACAAATCCAAGCGAAACACACGATTTAGCTTCAATTCAATGCCAAGTAGAAGGCTTAGCTTCAAATCCATGCGACACATATGATTTAGCTTCAAATACTTGCGATATAAGTGATATAGCTTCAAAAGCTGGAGGAACAAACGAGGTAGCTTCAATTCCAAGTGAAACAAATGATTTAGCTTCAAATTAATGCGAAGTAGAAGGCTTAGCTTCAAATCCATGCGAAACAAATGGTTTAGCTACAAATACTTGTGATATACATTATGAAGCTAGAACTGCATGCGACACAAACGAGTTAGATTCAAATCCATGCGTAATACATAATTTAGCTTCAAATCAATGCGATGTAGAAGGTTTAGCTTCAATTCCATGCGAATCAAATGATTTAGCTTCAAAGACTTGTGATATACATGATTTAGCTTCAACTGAATGCGATGTAGAAGGTTTAGCTTCAAATCCAACTGAAACACATATGATTTAGCTTCAAATACTTGCGATATAAATGAAGTAACTTCAAATGCTGAGGATACAATCAAGTTAGCTTCAAATTCATGCAAAACACATGATTAAGCTTCAAATCCATGGGCAACACATGATATAGGTTCATTGTCATGGTAAACACATGATTTAGCTTCACATACATGCGAAACAAATGGTTTAGTTTCAAATACTTGTCATATACATGATATATCTCCAACTGCATGCGAAACAAACGAGTTAGCTTCAAATCCATGCGAAAGACATGATTCAGGATCAAATCAGTGGGAAGTAGAAGGCTTACCATCAAATCCCATGCGAATCAAATGGTTTAGATTCAAATACTTGTGATATACATGATTTAGCTTCAACTGCATTCGACACAAACGAGTTAGCTTCAAATCCATTCGAAACACAATATTTACCGTCAAATCAATGCGAAGCAGAAGACAGAGCTTCAAATCCATGCGATACAAATGGTTTAGCTTCAAATACTTGTGATATACATGATTTAGCTTCAACTGCATTCGAAACAAACGAGTTAGCTTCAAATCCGTGCGAAACACATGATTTAGGTTCAAATCAATGCGATGTAGAAGGTTTAGCTTCAAATCCATGCAAAACACGTGATTTAGCTTCCTATTAATGCGAAGTAGAAGACATAGCTCCAAATCTATGCGAAACAAATGGTTTAGCTTCAAATACTTGTGATATACGTTATTTAGATTTAACTGCATGGGCAACGAACGAGTTAGCTTCAAATCCAGGCGAAACACATGATTTAGCTGCAAATCAATGCGATGTAGAAGGTTTAGCTTCAAATCCATGCGATCTAGAAGGTTTAGCTTCAAATCCATGCGAAACAAATGATTTAGCTTCAAATCAATGCGAAGTAGAAGGCTTAGCTTCAAATCCATGCGAAACAAATGGATAAGATACAAATGCTAGTGATATACATTATTTAGCTACAACTGCATGCGAAACAAACGAGTTAGCTTCAAATCCATGCGAAACACATGATTTAGCTTCAAATCAATGCGATGTAGAAGGTTTAGCTTCAAATCCATGCGATTTACACGATTTAGCTTCAAATCAATGCGATGTATAAGGTTCAGCTTCAAATCCATGCGAAACACATGATTTAGCTTCAAACACTTGGGATATGGGTGGTGTAGCTTCAACTGCATGCGATACACAAGATTTTGCTTCAAATCAATGCGATGTAGAAGTTTCAGCTTCAAATGCATGCGACACATATGATTTAGCTTCAAATACTTGTGATATACGTTATTTAGATTTAACTGCATGCGCAACGAACTAGTTAGCTTCAAATCCATGCGAAACACGCGATTTAGCTTCAAATCAATACGAAGTAGAAGGTTTAGCTTCAATTCCATGCGAAGCAAATGATTTAGCTTCAAACACTTGGAGTATAAGTGATATAGCTTCAAATGCCGACTAATCAAACGAGTTAGCTTCAAATCCATGCGAAACACACGATTTAGCTGCAAATCAATGCGATGTAGAAGGTTTAGATTCAAATCCATGCCAAACACATGATTTAGCTTCAAATCTATGAGATGTAGAAGGTTTAGCTTCAAATCCATGCGAAACACATTATTTAGCTTCAAATCAATGCGCTGTAGAAGGTTTAGCTACAAGTCCATGCGATACACATGATTTAGCTTCAAATCAATGCGATGTAGTAGGTTCAGCTTCAAATCCATGCGATATAAGTGATATAGCTTCAAAAGCAGGAGGAACAAACGAGGTAGCTTCAATTCCATGCGATCAAATGATTTAGCTTCAAATACTTGTGATATACATGATATAGCTTCAAATGCAGGCGGAAAAAACGAGTTAGCTTCAAATCCATGCGAAAGACATGATTCAGCTTCAAATCAGTGCGTTCTAGGAGGCTTAGCATCAAAACCCATGCGAAACAAACGAGTTAGCTTCAAATCCATGCGAAACACATGATTTAGCTTCAAATCAATACGAAGTAGAAGGCTTAGCTTCAAATTCATGCGAGACGAAAGATTTAGCTTCAAATCCATGCGAAACAAATGATTTAGCTTCAAATCAATGCGAAGTAGAAGGCTTAGCTTCAAATCCATGCGAAACAAATGGATAAGATACAAATGCTAGTGATATACATTATTTAGCTACAACTACATGCGAAACAAACGAGTTAGCTTCAAATCCATGCAAAACACATGATTTAGCTTCAAATCAATGCGATGTAGAAGGTTTAGCTTCAAATCCATGCGATTTACACGATTTAGCTTCAAATCAATGCGATGTAGAAGGTTCAGCTTCAAATCCATGCGAAACACATGATTTAGCTTCAAACACTTGGGATATGGGTGGTGTAGCTTCAACTGCATGCGATACACAAGATTTTGCTTCAAATCAATGCGATGTAGAAGTTTCAGCTTCAAATGCATGCGACACATATGATTTAGCTTCAAATACTTGTGATATACGTTATTTAGATTTAACTGCATGCGCAACGAACTAGTTAGCTTCAAATCCATGCGAAACACGCGATTTAGCTTCAAATCAATACGAAGTAGAAGGTTTAGCTTCAAATCCATGCGAAGCAAATGATTTAGCTTCAAACACTTGGGGTATAAGTGATATAGCTTCAAATGCCGACTAATCAAACGAGTTAGCTTCAAATCCATGCGAAACACACGATTTAGCTGCAAATCAATGCGATGTAGAAGGTTTAGATTCAAATCCATGCCAAACACATGATTTAGCTTCAAATCCATGAGATGTAGAAGGTTTAGCTTCAAATCCATGAGATGTAGAAGGTTTAGCTTCAAATCCATGTGAAACACATTATTTAGCTTCAAATCAATGCGCTGTAGAAGGTTTAGCTTCAAGTCCATGCGATACACATGATTTAGCTTCAAATCAATGCGATGTAGTAGGTTCAGCTTCAAATCCATGCGATATAAGTGATATAGCTTCAAAAGCAGGAGGAACAAACGAGGTAGCTTCAATTCCATGCGATCAAATGATTTAGCTTCAAATACTTGTGATATACATGATATAGCTTCAAATGCAGGCGGAAAAAACGAGTTAGCTTCAAATCCATGCGAAAGACATGATTCAGCTTCAAATCAGTGCGTTCTAGGAGGCTTAGCATCAAAACCCATGCGAAACAAACGAGTTAGCTTCAAATCCATGCGAAACACATGATTTAGCTTCAAATCAATACGAAGTAGAAGGCTTAGCTTCAAATTCATGCGAGACGAAAGATTTAGCTTAAAATCCATGCGAAACAAATGGTTTAGCTTCAAATACTTGTGATATACATGATTTATCTTCAACTGCATTCGAAACAAACGAGTTAGCTTCAAATCCGTGCGAAACACATGATTTAGGTTCAAATCAATGCGATGTAGAAGGTTTAGCTTCAAATCCTTGCAAAACACGTGATTTAGCTTCCTATTAATGCAAAGTAGAAGACATAGCTTCAAATCTATGCGAAACAAATGGTTTAGCTTCAAATACTTGTGATATACGTTATTTAGATTTAACTGCATGCGCAACGAACGAGTTAGCTTCAAATCCATGCGAAACACATGATTTAGCTGCAAATCAATGCGATGTAGAAGGTTTAGCTTCAAATCCATGCGATCTAGAAGGTTTAGCTTCAAATCCATGCGAAACAAATGATTTTGCTTCTAATCAATGCGAAGTAGAAGGCTTAGGTTCAAATCCATGCGAAACAAATGGATAAGATACAAATGCTAGTGATATACATTATTTAGCTACAACTGCATGCGAAACAAACGAGTTAGCTTCAAATCCAAGCGAAACACATGATTTAGCTTCAAATACTTGTGATATACATGATATAGCTTCAAATGCATGCGAAACAAACGAGTTAGCTTCAAATCCATGCGAAACACACGATTTAGCTGCAAATCAATGCTATGTAGAAGGTTTAGATTCAAATCCATGCCAAACACATGATTTAGCTTCAAATCCATGAGATGTAGAAGGTTTAGCTTCAAATCCATGTGAAACACATTATTTAGCTTCAAATCAATGCGCTGTAGAAGGTTTAGCTTCAAGTCCATGCGATACACATGATTTAGCTTCAAATCAATGCGATGTAGTAGGTTCAGCTTCAAATCCATGCGATATAAGTGATATAGCTTCAAAAGCAGGAGGAACAAACGAGGTAGCTTCAATTCCATGCGATCAAATGATTTAGCTTCAAATACTTGTGATATACATGATATAGCTTCAAATGCAGGCGGAAAAAACGAGTTAGCTTCAAATCCATGCGAAAGACATGATTCAGCTTCAAATCAGTGCGTTCTAGGAGGCTTAGCATCAAAACCCATGCGAAACAAACGAGTTAGCTTCAAATCCATGCGAAACACATGATTTAGCTTCAAATCAATACGAAGTAGAAGGCTTAGCTTCAAATTCATGCGAGACGAAAGATTTAGCTTAAAATCCATGCGAAACAAATGGTTTAGCTTCAAATACTTGTGATATACGTTATTTAGATTTAACTGCATGGGCAACGAACCAGTTAGCTTCAAATCCATTCGAAACATAATATTTAGCGTCAAATCAATGCGAAGTAGAAGACAGAGCTTCAAATCCATGCGATACAAATGGTTTAGCTTCAAATACTTGTGATATACATGATTTAGCTTCAACTGCATTCGAAACAAACGAGTTAGCTTCAAATCCGTGCGAAACACATGATTTAGGTTCAAATCAATGCGATGTAGAAGGTTTGGCTTCAAATCCATGCAAAACACGTGATTTAGCTTCCTATTAATGCAAAGTAGAAGACATAGCTTCAAATCTATGCGAAACAAATGGTTTAGCTTCAAATACTTGTGATATACGTTATTTAGATTTAACTGCATGCGCAACGAACGAGTTAGCTTCAAATCCATGCGAAACACGTGATTTAGCTGCAAATCAATGCGATGTAGAAGGTTTAGCTTCAAATCCATGCGATCTAGAAGGTTTAGCTTCAAATCCATGCGAAACAAATGATTTAGCTTCTAATCAATGCGAAGTAGAAGGCTTAGGTTCAAATCCATGCGAAACAAATGGATAAGATACAAATGCTAGTGATATACATTATTTAGCTACAACTGCATGCGAAACAAACGAGTTAGCTTCAAATCCAAGCGAGACACATGATTTAGCTTCAAATCAATGCGATGTAGAAGGTATAGATTCAAATCCATGCCAAACACATGATTTAGCTTCAAATCCAAGGGATGTAGAAGGTTTAGCTTCAAATCCATGCGAAACAAATGGTTTAGCTTCAAATACTTGTGATATACGTTATTTAGATTTAACTGCATGGGCAACGAACCAGTTAGCTTCAAATCCATGCGAAACACACGATTTAGCTGCAAATCAATGCGATGTAGAAGGTTTAGCTTCAAATCCATGCGATACACAAGATTTAGCCTCAAATCAATGCGATGTAGAAGGTTCAGCTTCAAATCCATGCGACACATATGATTTAGCTTCAAATACTTGCGATATAAGTGATATAGCTTCAAAAGCGGGAGGAACAAACGAGGTAGCTTCAATTCCGTGTGAAACAAACGAGTTAGCTTCAAATCCATGCGAAACACATGATTTAGCTTCAAATCAATGCGATGTAGAAGGTTTAGCTTCAAATCCATGCGATTTACACGATTTAGCTTCAAATCAATGCGATGTATAAGGTTCAGCTTCAAATCCATGCGAAACACATGAATTAGCTTCAAACACTTGGGATATGGGTGGTGTAGCTTCAACTGCATGCGATACACAAGATTTTGCTTCAAATCAATGCGATGTAGAAGTTTCAGCTTCAAATGCATGCGACACATATGATTTAGCTTCAAATACTTGTGATATACGTTATTTAGATTTAACTGCATGCGCAACGAACTAGTTAGCTTCAAATCCATGCGAAACACGCGATTTAGCTTCAAATCAATACGAAGTAGAAGGTTTAGCTTCAAATCCATGCGAAGCAAATGATTTAGCTTCAAACACTTGGAGTATAAGTGATATAGCTTCAAATGCCGACTAATCAAACGAGTTAGCTTCAAATCCATGCGAAACACACGATTTAGCTGCAAATCAATGCGATGTAGAAGGTTTAGATTCAAATCCATGCCAAACACATGATTTAGCTTCAAATCTATGAGATGTAGAAGGTTTAGCTTCAAATCCATGCGAAACACATTATTTAGCTTCAAATCAATGCGCTGTAGAAGGTTTAGCTACAAGTCCATGCGATACACATGATTTAGCTTCAAATCAATGCGATGTAGTAGGTTCAGCTTCAAATCCATGCGATATAAGTGATATAGCTTCAAAAGCAGGAGGAACAAACGAGGTAGCTTCAATTCCATGCGATCAAATGATTTAGCTTCAAATACTTGTGATATACATGATATAGCTTCAAATGCAGGCGGAAAAAACGAGTTAGCTTCAAATCCATGCGAAAGACATGATTCAGCTTCAAATCAGTGCGTTCTAGGAGGCTTAGCATCAAAACCCATGCGAAACAAACGAGTTAGCTTCAAATCCATGCGAAACACATGATTTAGCTTCAAATCAATACGAAGTAGAAGGCTTAGCTTCAAATTCATGCGAGACGAAAGATTTAGCTTCAAATCCATGCGAAACAAATGATTTAGCTTCAAATCAATGCGAAGTAGAAGGCTTAGCTTCAAATCCATGCGAAACAAATGGATAAGATACAAATGCTAGTGATATACATTATTTAGCTACAACTGCATGCGAAACAAACGAGTTAGCTTCAAATCCATGCAAAACACATGATTTAGCTTCAAATCAATGCGATGTAGAAGGTTTAGCTTCAAATCCATGCGATTTACACGATTTAGCTTCAAATCAATGCGATGTAGAAGGTTCAGCTTCAAATCCATGCGAAACACATGATTTAGCTTCAAACACTTGGGATATGGGTGGTGTAGCTTCAACTGCATGCGATACACAAGATTTTGCTTCAAATCAATGCGATGTAGAAGTTTCAGCTTCAAATGCATGCGACACATATGATTTAGCTTCAAATACTTGTGATATACGTTATTTAGATTTAACTGCATGCGCAACGAACTAGTTAGCTTCATATCCATGCGAAACACGCGATTTAGCTTCAAATCAATACGAAGTAGAAGGTTTAGCTTCAAATCCATGCGAAGCAAATGATTTAGCTTCAAACACTTGGGGTATAAGTGATATAGCTTCAAATGCCGACTAATCAAACGAGTTAGCTTCAAATCCATGCGAAACACACGATTTAGCTGCAAATCAATGCGATGTAGAAGGTTTAGATTCAAATCCATGCCAAACACATGATTTAGCTTCAAATCCATGAGATGTAGAAGGTTTAGCTTCAAATCCATGAGATGTAGAAGGTTTAGCTTCAAATCCATGTGAAACACATTATTTAGCTTCAAATCAATGCGCTGTAGAAGGTTTACCTTCAAGTCCATGCGATACACATGATTTAGCTTCAAATCAATGCGATGTAGTAGGTTCAGCTTCAAATCCATGCGATATAAGTGATATAGCTTCAAAAGCAGGAGGAACAAACGAGGTAGCTTCAATTCCATGCGATCAAATGATTTAGCTTCAAATACTTGTGATATACATGATATAGCTTCAAATGCAGGCGGAAAAAACGAGTTAGCTTCAAATCCATGCGAAAGACATGATTCAGCTTCAAATCAGTGCGTTCTAGGAGGCTTAGCATCAAAACCCATGCGAAACAAACGAGTTAGCTTCAAATCCATGCGAAACACATGATTTAGCTTCAAATCAATACGAAGTAGAAGGCTTAGCTTCAAATTCATGCGAGACGAAAGATTTAGCTTAAAATCCATGCGAAACAAATGGTTTAGCTTCAAATACTTGTGATATACATGATTTATCTTCAACTGCATTCGAAACAAACGAGTTAGCTTCAAATCCGTGCGAAACACATGATTTAGGTTCAAATCAATGCGATGTAGAAGGTTTAGCTTCAAATCCTTGCAAAACACGTGATTTAGCTTCCTATTAATGCAAAGTAGAAGACATAGCTTCAAATCTATGCGAAACAAATGGTTTAGCTTCAAATACTTGTGATATACGTTATTTAGATTTAACTGCATGCGCAACGAACGAGTTAGCTTCAAATCCATGCGAAACACATGATTTAGCTGCAAATCAATGCGATGTAGAAGGTTTAGCTTCAAATCCATGCGATCTAGAAGGTTTAGCTTCAAATCCATGCGAAACAAATGATTTAGCTTCTAATCAATGCGAAGTAGAAGGCTTAGGTTCAAATCCATGCGAAACAAATGGATAAGATACAAATGCTAGTGATATACATTATTTAGCTACAACTGCATGCGAAACAAACGAGTTAGCTTCAAATCCAAGCGAAACACATGATTTAGCTTCAAATACTTGTGATATACATGATATAGCTTCAAATGCATGCGAAACAAACGAGTTAGCTTCAAATCCATGCGAAACACACGATTTAGCTGCAAATCAATGCTATGTAGAAGGTTTAGATTCAAATCCATGCCAAACACATGATTTAGCTTCAAATCCATGAGATGTAGAAGGTTTAGCTTCAAATCCATGTGAAACACATTATTTAGCTTCAAATCAATGCGCTGTAGAAGGTTTAGCTTCAAGTCCATGCGATACACATGATTTAGCTTCAAATCAATGCGATGTAGTAGGTTCAGCTTCAAATCCATGCGATATAAGTGATATAGCTTCAAAAGCAGGAGGAACAAACGAGGTAGCTTCAATTCCATGCGATCAAATGATTTAGCTTCAAATACTTGTGATATACATGATATAGCTTCAAATGCAGGCGGAAAAAACGAGTTAGCTTCAAATCCATGCGAAAGACATGATTCAGCTTCAAATCAGTGCGTTCTAGGAGGCTTAGCATCAAAACCCATGCGAAACAAACGAGTTAGCTTCAAATCCATGCGAAACACATGATTTAGCTTCAAATCAATACGAAGTAGAAGGCTTAGCTTCAAATTCATGCGAGACGAAAGATTTAGCTTAAAATCCATGCGAAACAAATGGTTTAGCTTCAAATACTTGTGATATACGTTATTTAGATTTAACTGCATGGGCAACGAACCAGTTAGCTTCAAATCCATTCGAAACATAATATTTAGCGTCAAATCAATGCGAAGTAGAAGACAGAGCTTCAAATCCATGCGATACAAATGGTTTAGCTTCAAATACTTGTGATATACATGATTTAGCTTCAACTGCATTCGAAACAAACGAGTTAGCTTCAAATCCGTGCGAAACACATGATTTAGGTTCAAATCAATGCGATGTAGAAGGTTTGGCTTCAAATCCATGCAAAACACGTGATTTAGCTTCCTATTAATGCAAAGTAGAAGACATAGCTTCAAATCTATGCGAAACAAATGGTTTAGCTTCAAATACTTGTGATATACGTTATTTAGATTTAACTGCATGCGCAACGAACGAGTTAGCTTCAAATCCATGCGAAACACATGATTTAGCTGCAAATCAATGCGATGTAGAAGGTTTAGCTTCAAATCCATGCGATCTAGAAGGTTTAGCTTCAAATCCATGCGAAACAAATGATTTAGCTTCTAATCAATGCGAAGTAGAAGGCTTAGGTTCAAATCCATGCGAAACAAATGGATAAGATACAAATGCTAGTGATATACATTATTTAGCTACAACTGCATGCGAAACAAACGAGTTAGCTTCAAATCCAAGCGAGACACATGATTTAGCTTCAAATCAATGCGATGTAGAAGGTATAGATTCAAATCCATGCCAAACACATGATTTAGCTTCAAATCCAAGGGATGTAGAAGGTTTAGCTTCAAATCCATGCGAAACAAATGGTTTAGCTTCAAATACTTGTGATATACGTTATTTAGATTTAACTGCATGGGCAACGAACCAGTTAGCTTCAAATCCATGCGAAACACACGATTTAGCTGCAAATCAATGCGATGTAGAAGGTTTAGCTTCAAATCCATGCGATACACAAGATTTAGCCTCAAATCAATGCGATGTAGAAGGTTCAGCTTCAAATCCATGCGACACATATGATTTAGCTTCAAATACTTGCGATATAAGTGATATAGCTTCAAAAGCGGGAGGAACAAACGAGGTAGCTTCAATTCCGTGTGAAACAAACGACTTAGCTTCAAATCCATGCGAAACACATGATTTAGCTTCAAATCAATGCGATGTAGAAGGTTTAGCTTCAAATCCATGCGATTTACACGATTTAGCTTCAAATCAATGCGATGTATAAGGTTCAGCTTCAAATCCATGCGAAACACATGATTTAGCTTCAAACACTTGGGATATGGGTGGTGTAGCTTCAACTGCATGCGATACACAAGATTTTGCTTCAAATCAATGCGATGTAGAAGTTTCAGCTTCAAATGCATGCGACACATATGATTTAGCTTCAAATACTTGTGATATACGTTATTTAGATTTAACTGCATGCGCAACGAACTAGTTAGCTTCAAATCCATGCGAAACACGCGATTTAGCTTCAAATCAATACGAAGTAGAAGGTTTAGCTTCAAATCCATGCGAAGCAAATGATTTAGCTTCAAACACTTGGAGTATAAGTGATATAGCTTCAAATGCCGACTAATCAAACGAGTTAGCTTCAAATCCATGCGAAACACACGATTTAGCTGCAAATCAATGCGATGTAGAAGGTTTAGATTCAAATCCATGCCAAACACATGATTTAGCTTCAAATCTATGAGATGTAGAAGGTTTAGCTTCAAATCCATGCGAAACACATTATTTAGCTTCAAATCAATGCGCTGTAGAAGGTTTAGCTACAAGTCCATGCGATACACATGATTTAGCTTCAAATCAATGCGATGTAGTAGGTTCAGCTTCAAATCCATGCGATATAAGTGATATAGCTTCAAAAGCAGGAGGAACAAACGAGGTAGCTTCAATTCCATGCGATCAAATGATTTAGCTTCAAATACTTGTGATATACATGATATAGCTTCAAATGCAGGCGGAAAAAACGAGTTAGCTTCAAATCCATGCGAAAGACATGATTCAGCTTCAAATCAGTGCGTTCTAGGAGGCTTAGCATCAAAACCCATGCGAAACAAACGAGTTAGCTTCAAATCCATGCGAAACACATGATTTAGCTTCAAATCAATACGAAGTAGAAGGATTAGCTTCAAATTCATGCGAGACGAAAGATTTAGCTTCAAATCCATGCGAAACAAATGGTTTAGCTTCAAATACTTGTGATATACATGATTTATCTTCAACTGCATTCGAAACAAACGAGTTAGCTTCAAATCCGTGCGAAACACATGATTTAGGTTCAAATCAATGCGATGTAGAAGGTTTAGCTTCAAATCCTTGCAAAACACGTGATTTAGCTTCCTATTAATGCAAAGTAGAAGACATAGCTTCAAATCTATGCGAAACAAATGGTTTAGCTTCAAATACTTGTGATATACGTTATTTAGATTTAACTGCATGCGCAACGAACGAGTTAGCTTCAAATCCATGCGAAACACATGATTTAGCTGCAAATCAATGCGATGTAGAAGGTTTAGCTTCAAATCCATGCGATCTAGAAGGTTTAGCTTCAAATCCATGCGAAACAAATGATTTAGCTTCTAATCAATGCGAAGTAGAAGGCTTAGGTTCAAATCCATGCGAAACAAATGGATAAGATACAAATGCTAGTGATATACATTATTTAGCTACAACTGCATGCGAAACAAACGAGTTAGCTTCAAATCCAAGCGAAACACATGATTTAGCTTCAAATACTTGTGATATACATGATATAGCTTCAAATGCATGCGAAACAAACGAGTTAGCTTCAAATCCATGCGAAACACACGATTTAGCTGCAAATCAATGCTATGTAGAAGGTTTAGATTCAAATCCATGCCAAACACATGATTTAGCTTCAAATCCATGAGATGTAGAAGGTTTAGCTTCAAATCCATGTGAAACACATTATTTAGCTTCAAATCAATGCGCTGTAGAAGGTTTAGCTTCAAGTCCATGCGATACACAAGATTTAGCTTCAAATCAATGCGATGTAGTAGGTTCAGCTTCAAATCCATGCGATATAAGTGATATAGCTTCAAAAGCAGGAGGAACAAACGAGGTAGCTTCAATTCCATGCGATCAAATGATTTAGCTTCAAATACTTGTGATATACATGATATAGCTTCAAATGCAGGCGGAAAAAACGAGTTAGCTTCAAATCCATGCGAAAGACATGATTCAGCTTCAAATCAGTGCGTTCTAGGAGGCTTAGCCTCAAAACCCATGCGAAACAAACGAGTTAGCTTCAAATCCATGCGAAACACATGATTTAGCTTCAAATCAATACGAAGTAGAAGGCTTAGCTTCAAATTCATGCGAGACGAAAGATTTAGCTTAAAATCCATGCGAAACAAATGGTTTAGCTTCAAATACTTGTGATATACGTTATTTAGATTTAACTGCATGGGCAACGAACCAGTTAGCTTCAAATCCATTCGAAACATAATATTTAGCGTGAAATCAATGCGAAGTAGAAGACAGAGCTTCAAATCCATGCGATACAAATGGTTTAGCTTCAAATACTTGTGATATACATGATTTAGCTTCAACTGCATTCGAAACAAACGAGTTAGCTTCAAATCCGTGCGAAACACATGATTTAGGTTCAAATCAATGCGATGTAGAAGGTTTGGCTTCAAATCCATGCAAAACACGTGATTTAGCTTCCTATTAATGCAAAGTAGAAGACATAGCTTCAAATCTATGCGAAACAAATGGTTTAGCTTCAAATACTTGTGATATACGTTATTTAGATTTAACTGCATGCGCAACGAACGAGTTAGCTTCAAATCCATGCGAAACAAATGATTTAGCTTCTAATCAATGCGAAGTAGAAGGCTTAGGTTCAAATCCATGCGAAACAAATGGATAAGATACAAATGCTAGTGATATACATTATTTAGCTACAACTGCATGCGAAACAAACGAGTTAGCTTCAAATCCAAGCGAAACACATGATTTAGCTTCAAATACTTGTGATATACATGATATAGCTTCAAATGCATGCGAAACAAACGAGTTAGCTTCAAATCCATGCGAAACACATGATTTAGCTTCAAATCAATGCGATGTAGAAGGTATAGATTCAAATCCATGCCAAACACATGATTTAGCTTCAAATCCATGGGATGTAGAAGGTTTAGCTTCAAATCCATGCGAAACAAATGGTTTAGCTTCAAATACTTGTGATATACGTTATTTAGATTTAACTGCATGGGCAACGAACCAGTTAGCTTCAAATCCATGCGAAACACACGATTTAGCTGCAAATCAATGCGATGTAGAAGGTTTAGCTTCAAATCCATGCGATACACAAGATTTAGTCTCAAATCAATGCGATGTAGAAGGTTCAGCTTCAAATCCATGCGACACATATGATTTAGCTTCAAATACTTGCGATATAAGTGATATAGCTTCAAAAGCGGGAGGAACAAACGAGGTAGCTTCAATTCCGTGTGAAACAAATGATTTAGCTTCAAATCATTGCGAAGTAGAAGGCTTAGCTTCAAATCCATGCGAAACAAATGGTTTAGCTACAAATACTTGCGATACACATTATTAAGCTACAACTGCATGCGAAACAAACGAGTTAGCTTCAAATCCATGCGAAACACATGATTTAGGTTCAAATCAATGCGATGTAGAAGGTTTAGCTTCAAATCCATGCAAAACACGTGATTTAGCTTCCTATTAATGCGAAGTAGAAGGCTTAGCTTCAGTTCTATACGAAACAAATGATTTAGCTTCAAATCAATGCGAAGTACAAGGCTTAGCTTCAAATCCATGCGAAACAAATGATTTAGCTACAAATACTTGTGATATACATTATTTAGCTACAACTGCATGAGAAACAAACGAGTTAGCTTCAAATCTACGCGAAACACATGAATTGGTTCAAATGAATGCGATGTAGAAGGTTTAGCTTCAAATCCAAGCGAAACACATGATTTAGCTTCAAATACTTGCGATATAAGTGATGTAGATTCAACTGCAGGCGAAATGAACGAGTTAGCTTCAAATCCATGCGAAACACATGATTTAGCTGCAAATCAATGCGTTGTAGGAGGTTTAGCGTCAAATCCATGCGAAACACATGATTTAGCTTCAAATACTTGCGATATAAGTGATATAGTTTCAAATGCAGGCGATACGAACGAGTTACCTTCAAATCCACGCGAAACACATGATTTAGCTTCAAATCAATGTGATGTAGAAGGCTTAGTTTCAAATCCATGCAAAACACGTGATTTAGGAACGAATCAATGCGAAGTAGAAGGCTTAGCTTCAAATCCATGCGAAACAAATGGTTTAGCTTCAAATACTAGCGATATAAATGATACAGCTTCAAATACAGGAGAAACAAACGAGTTAGCTTCAAATCCATGCAAAACACACGATTTAGCTTCAATTCAAAGCCAAGTAGAAGGCTTAGCTTCTAATACATGCGAAACAAATGGTTTAGCTTCAAATACTTGTGATATACATGATTCAGTTTCAACTGCATGCGAAACGAACGAGTTAGCTTCAAATCCATTCGAAACACAATATTTAGCGTCATATCAATGCGAAGTAGAAGGCAGAGCTTCAAATCCATGCGATACAAATGGTTTAGCTACAAATACTTGTGATATACATTATTTAGCTACAACTGCATGCGAAACAAACGAGTTAGCTTCAAATCTACGCGAAACACATGAATTGGTTCAAATGAATGCGATGTAGAAGGTTTAGCTTCAAATCCAAGCGAAACACATGATTTCGCTTCAAATACTTGCGATATAAGTGATGTAAATTCAACTGCAGGCGAAATGAACGAGTTAGCTTCAAATCCATGCGAAACACATGATTTAGCTGCAAATCAATGCGTTGTAGGAGGTTTAGCGTCAAATCCATGCGATACACTAGATTAAGCTTCAAATCAATGCGATGTAGAAGGTTTAGCTTCAAATCCAAGCGAAACACATGATTTAGCTTCAAATACTTGCGCTATAAGTGATATAGTTTCAAATGCAGGAGAAACGAACGAGTTAGCTTCAAATCCATGCGAAACACATGATTCAGCTGCAAATCAATGCGATGTAGAAGGCTTAGCTTCAAATCCATGCAAAACACGTGATTTAGGATCCAATCAATGCGAAGTAGAAGGCTTAGCTTCAAATCCATGGGATGTAGAAGGTTTAGCTTCAAATCCATGCGTAAAACATTATTTAGCTGCAAATCAGTGCGAAGTAGAAGGCTCAGGTTCAAATCGATGCGATTCAAATGGTTCATCTTCAAATACTTGTGAAAGACATGATTTCGGTTCAACTGCATGCGAAACAAACGAGTTAGCTTCAAATCAATGCGATGTAGAAAGTTTAGCTTCAAATCCATGCGACACATATGATTTAGCTTCAAATACTTGCGATATAAGTGATATAGATTCAAAAGCTGGAGGAACAAACGAGGTAGCTTCAATTCCATGCGAAACATATGATTTAGCTTCAAATCAATGCGAAATAGAAGGCTTAGCTTCAAATCCATGCGAAACAAATGGTTTAGCTACAAATACTTGTAATATACATTATTTAGCTACGAACTGCATGCGAAACAAACGAGTTAGCTTCAAACCAATGTGAAACACATGAGTTAGCTACAAATCAATGCGACGTAGAAGGTTTAGCTTCAAATCCAAGCGAAACACATATGATTTAGCTTCAAATCAATGCGATACAAATGAAGTAACTTCAAATGCTGAGGATACCATCAAGTTAGATTCAAATCCATGCAAAACACATGATTAAGCTTCAAATCCATGGGCATCACATGATTTAGGTTCATTGTCATGGTAAACACATGATTTAGCTTCACATACATGCGAAACAAATGGTTTAGCTTCTAATACTTGTCATATACATGATATAGCTTCAACTGCATGCGAAACAAACGAGTTAGCTTCAAATCCGTGAGAATCAAATGGTTTAGATTCAAATACTTGTGATATACATGATTTAGCTTCAACTGCATGCGACACAAACAAGTTAGCTTCAAATCCATGCGAAACACATGATTCAGATGCAAATCAATGCGATGTAGAAGGTTTAGCTTCAAATCCATGCCAAACACATGTTTTAGCTTCAAATCCATGGGATGGAGAAGGTTTAGCTTCAAATCCATGAGAAACAAATGATTTAGCTTCAGATACTTGCGATATAAGTGATATAGCTTCAAAAGCTTGAGGAACAAACGAGGTAGCTTCAATTCTATGCGAAACATATGATTTAGCTTCAAATCAACGCGAAATAGAAGGCTTAGATTCCTAATCCATGCGAAACAAATGGTTTAGCTACAAATACTTGTGATATACAATATTTTGCTACAACTGCATGCGAAACAAACGAGTGAGCTTCAAATCCACGCGAAACACATGAGTTAGCTACAAATCAATGCGATGTAGAACGTTTAGCTTTAAATCCATGCGAAACCAATGATTTAGCTTCAAATCAATGCGATGTAGAAGGTTTAGCTTCAAATCAATGCGAAACAAATGATTGAGCTTCAAACACTTGAGATAAAGATGATATAGCTTCAACTGCATGCGAAACAAACGAGTTACCTTCAAATCCACGCGAAACATATGGTTTAGCTTCAAATCAATGCGATGTAGAAGGTTTAGCTTTCTAATCCATGCGAAACAAATGATTTAGCTTCAAATCAATGCGAAGTAGAAGGCTTAGCTTCAAATCCATGCGAAACAAATGGTTTAGCTACAAATACTTGTGACATACATTATTTAGCTACAACTGCATGCGAAACAAACGAGTTAGCTTCAAATCCATGCAAAACACGTGATTTAGCTTCAAATCTGTGCGATGTAGAAGGTAGAGCTTCAAATCCATGCGACACATATGATTTAGCTTCAAATACTTGCGATATAAATGAAGTAACTTCAAATACAGAGGATACAATCAAGTTAGCTTCTAATCCATGCAAAAGACATGATTACGCTTCAAATGCATGGGCAACACATGATTTAGGATCATTGTCATGGTAAACACATGACTTAGCTTCACATACATGCGAAACAAATGGTTTAGATTCAAATACTTGTGATATACATGATTTACCTTCAACTGCATGCGACACAAACGAGTTAGTTTCAAATCCATGCGAAACACATGATTCAGCTGCAAATCAATGCGATGTAGAAGGTTTAGCATCAAATCCATGCCAAACACATGATTTAGCTTCAAATCCATGGGATCTAGAAGGTTTAGCTTCAAATCCATGCGAAACACACGATTTAACTGAAAATCAATGCGATGTAGAAGGTTTAGCTTCAAATCCATGCGATACACAAGATTTAGCCTCAAATCAATGCGATGTAGGAGGTTCAGCTTCAAATCCATGCGACACATATGATTTAGCTTCAAATACTTGCGATATAAGTGATATAGCTTCAAAAGCTGGAGGAACAAACGAGGTAGCTTCAATTCCATGTGAAACAAATGATTTAGCTTCAAATCAATGCGAAGTAGAAGGCTTAGCTTCAAATCCATGCGAAACAAATGATTTAGCTACAAATAATTGTGATATACATTATTTAGATACAACTGCATGCGAAACAAACGAGTTAGCTTCAAATGCACGCGAAACACATGAATTGGTTCAAATGAATGCGATGTAGAAGGTTTAGCTTCAAATCCAAGCGAAACACATGATTGAGCTTCAAATACTTGCGATATAAGTGATATAGATTCAAATACAGGCGAAACGAACGAGTTAGCTACAAATCCATGCGAAACACGTGATTCATTTGCAAATCGATGCGATGTAGAAGGTTCAGCTTCAAGTCCATGCAAAACACGTGATTTAGCTTCCAATTAATGCGAAGTAGAAGGCTTAGCTTCAAATCCATGCGAAACAAATGGTTTAGCTTCAAATACATGTGATATACGTTATTTAGATTTAACTGTATGCGCAACGAACGAGTTAGCTTCAAATCCATGCGAAACACATGATTTAGCTGCAAATCAATGCGATGTAGAAGGTTTAGATCCAAATCCATGCGAAACAAATGATTTAGATTCAAACACTTGGGGTATAAGTGATAAGGCTTCAAATGCAGACTAATCAAACGAGTTAGCTTGAAAATCCACGCGATACACATGATTTAGCTTCAAATACTTGCGATATAAGTGATGTAGATTCAACTGCAGGCGAAACGAACGAGTTAGCTTCAAATCCATGCGAAACACATGATTTAGCTTCAAATCAAAGCGATGTAGAAGGTTTTGCTTCAAATCCATGCGATACACAAGATTTAGCTTCAAATCAATTCGATGTAGTAGGTTCAGCTTCAAATCCATGCGACACATATGACTTAGCTTCAAATACTTGCGATATAAGTGATATAGCTTCAAAAGCAGGAGGAACAAACGAGGTAGCTTCAGTTCTATGCGAAACAAATGACTTAGCTTCAAATCAATGCGAAGTAGAAGGCTTAGCTTCAAATCCATGCGAAACAAATGGATAAGCTACAAATGCTTGTGATATAAATTATTAAGCTACAACTGCATGCGAGACAAACGCGTTAGCTTCCAAACCATGCGAAACACATGATTTAGCTTAAAATCAATGCGAAGTAGCAGGTTTAGCTTCAAATCCATGCGAAACAAATGATTGAGCTTCCTACACTTGGGATATAGGTGATATAGCTTCAGCTGCATGCGAAACAAATGAGTTACATTTAAATCCAAGCGAAACACATAATTTAGCTTCAAATCAATGCGATGTAGAAGGTTTAGCTTCAAATCCAAGCGAAACACATGATTTAGCTTCCAATACTTGCGATATAAGTGATATAGTTTCAAATGCAGGAGAAACGAACGAGTTAGCTTCAAATCCATGCGAAACACATGATTCAGCTGCAAATCAATGCGATGTAGAAGGCTCAGCTTCAAATCCATGCAAAACAAGTGATTTAGGATCCAATCAATGCGAAGTAGAAGGCTTAGCTTCAAATCCATGGGATGTAGAAGGTTTAGCTTCAAATCCATGCGTAAAACATTATTTAGCTGCAAATCAGTGCGAAGTAGAAGGCTCAGGTTCAAATCGATGCGATTCAAATGGTTCATCTTCAAATACTTGTGAAAGACATGATTTCGGTTCAACTGCATGCGAAACAAACGAGTTAGCTTCAAATCAATGCGATGTAGAAAGTTTAGCTTCAAATCCATGCGACACATATGATTTAGCTTCAAATACTTGCGATATAAGTGATATAGATTCAAAAGCTGGAGGAACAAACGAGGTAGCTTCAATTCCATGCGAAACATATGATTTAGCTTCAAATCAATGCGAAATAGAAGGTTTAGCTTCAAATCCAAGCGAAACACATGATTTAGCTTCAAACACTTGGGATATGTGTGGTGTAGCTTCAACTGCATGCGATACACAAGATTTTGCTTCAAATCAGTGCGATGTAGAAGTTTCAGCTTCAAATGCATGCGACACATATGATTTAGCTTCAAATACTTGTGATATACGTTATTTAGATTTAACTGCATGCGCAACGAACTAGTTAGCTTCAAATCCATGCGAAACACGCGATTTAGCTTCAAATCAATACGAAGTAGAAGGTTTAGCTTCAAATCCATGCGAAGCAAATGATTTAGCTTCAAACACTTGGGGTATAAGTGATATAGCTTCAAATGCCGACTAATCAAACGAGTTAGCTTCAAATCCATGCGAAACACACGATTTAGCTGCAAATCAATGCGATGTAGAAGGTTTAGATTCAAATCCATGCCAAACACATGATTTAGCTTCAAATCTATGAGATGTAGAAGGTTTAGCTTCAAATCCATGCGAAACACATTATTTAGCTTCAAATCAATGCGCTGTAGAAGGTTTAGCTACAAGTCCATGCGATACACATGATTTAGCTTCAAATCAATGCGATGTAGTAGGTTCAGCTTCAAATCCATGCGATATAAGTGATATAGCTTCAAAAGCAGGAGGAACAAACGAGGTAGCTTCAATTCCATGCGATCAAATGATTTAGCTTCAAATACTTGTGATATACATGATATAGCTTCAAATGCAGGCGGAAAAAACGAGTTAGCTTCAAATCCATGCGAAAGACATGATTCAGCTTCAAATCAGTGCGTTCTAGGAGGCTTAGCATCAAAACCCATGCGAAACAAACGAGTTAGCTTCAAATCCATGCGAAACACATGATTTAGCTTCAAATCAATACGAAGTAGAAGGATTAGCTTCAAATTCATGCGAGACGAAAGATTTAGCTTCAAATCCATGCGAAACAAATGATTTAGCTTCAAATCAATGCGAAGTAGAAGGCTTAGCTTCAAATCCATGCGAAACAAATGGATAAGATACAAATGCTAGTGATATACATTATTTAGCTACAACTGCATGCGAAACAAACGAGTTAGCTTCAAATCCATGCAAAACACATGATTTAGCTTCAAATCAATGCGATGTAGAAGGTTTAGCTTCAAATCCATGCGATTTACACGATTTAGCTTCAAATCAATGCGATGTAGAAGGTTCAGCTTCAAATCCATGCGAAACACATGATTTAGCTTCAAACACTTGGGATATGGGTGGTGTAGCTTCAACTGCATGCGATACACAAGATTTTGCTTCAAATCAATGCGATGTAGAAGTTTCAGCTTCAAATGCATGCGACACATATGATTTAGCTTCAAATACTTGTGATATACGTTATTTAGATTTAACTGCATGCGCAACGAACTAGTTAGCTTCAAATCCATGCGAAACACGCGATTTAGCTTCAAATCAATACGAAGTAGAAGGTTTAGCTTCAAATCCATGCGAAGCAAATGATTTAGCTTCAAACACTTGGGGTATAAGTGATATAGCTTCAAATGCCGACTAATCAAACGAGTTAGCTTCAAATCCATGCGAAACACACGTTTTAGCTGCAAATCAATGCGATGTAGAAGGTTTAGATTCAAATCCATGCCAAACACATGATTTAGCTTCAAATCCATGAGATGTAGAAGGTTTAGCTTCAAATCCATGCGAAACACATTATTTAGCTTCAAATCAATGCGCTGTAGAAGGTTTAGCTTCAAGTCCATGCGATACACATGATTTAGCTTCAAATCAATGCGATGTAGTAGGTTCAGCTTCAAATCCATGCGATATAAGTGATATAGCTTCAAAAGCAGGAGGAACAAACGAGGTAGCTTCAATTCCATGCGATCAAATGATTTAGCTTCAAATACTTGTGATATACATGATATAGCTTCAAATGCAGGCGGAAAAAACGAGTTAGCTTCAAATCCATGCGAAAGACATGATTCAGCTTCAAATCAGTGCGTTCTAGGAGGCTTAGCATCAAAACCCATGCGAAACAAACGAGTTAGCTTCAAATCCATGCGAAACACATGATTTAGCTTCAAATCAATACGAAGTAGAAGGCTTAGCTTCAAATTCATGCGAGACGAAAGATTTAGCTTAAAATCCATGCGAAACAAATGGTTTAGCTTCAAATACTTGTGATATACATGATTTATCTTCAACTGCATTCGAAACAAACGAGTTAGCTTCAAATCCGTGCGAAACACATGATTTAGGTTCAAATCAATGCGATGTAGAAGGTTTAGCTTCAAATCCTTGCAAAACACGTGATTTAGCTTCCTATTAATGCAAAGTAGAAGACATAGCTTCAAATCTATGCGAAACAAATGGTTTAGCTTCAAATACTTGTGATATACGTTATTTAGATTTAACTGCATGCGCAACGAACGAGTTAGCTTCAAATCCATGCGAAACACATGATTTAGCTGCAAATCAATGCGATGTAGAAGGTTTAGCTTCAAATCCATGCGATCTAGAAGGTTTAGCTTCAAATCCATGCGAAACAAATGATTTAGCTTCTAATCAATGCGAAGTAGAAGGCTTAGGTTCAAATCCATGCGAAACAAATGGATAAGATACAAATGCTAGTGATATACATTATTTAGCTACAACTGCATGCGAAACAAACGAGTTAGCTTCAAATCCAAGCGAAACACATGATTTAGCTTCAAATACTTGTGATATACATGATATAGCTTCAAATGCATGCGAAACAAACGAGTTAGCTTCAAATCCATGCGAAACACACGATTTAGCTGCAAATCAATGCTATGTAGAAGGTTTAGATTCAAATCCATGCCAAACACATGATTTAGCTTCAAATCCATGAGATGTAGAAGGTTTAGCTTCAAATCCATGTGAAACACATTATTTAGCTTCAAATCAATGCGCTGTAGAAGGTTTAGCTTCAAGTCCATGCGATACACATGATTTAGCTTCAAATCAATGCGATGTAGTAGGTTCAGCTTCAAATCCATGCGATATAAGTGATATAGCTTCAAAAGCAGGAGGAACAAACGAGGTAGCTTCAATTCCATGCGATCAAATGATTTAGCTTCAAATACTTGTGATATACATGATATAGCTTCAAATGCAGGCGGAAAAAACGAGTTAGCTTCAAATCCATGCGAAAGACATGATTCAGCTTCAAATCAGTGCGTTCTAGGAGGCTTAGCCTCAAAACCCATGCGAAACAAACGAGTTAGCTTCAAATCCATGCGAAACACATGATTTAGCTTCAACTCAATACGAAGTAGAAGGCTTAGCTTCAAATTCATGCGAGACGAAAGATTTAGCTTAAAATCCATGCGAAACAAATGGTTTAGCTTCAAATACTTGTGATATACGTTATTTAGATTTAACTGCATGGGCAACGAACCAGTTAGCTTCAAATCCATTCGAAACATAATATTTAGCGTCAAATCAATGCGAAGTAGTAGACAGAGCTTCAAATCCATGCGATACAAATGGTTTAGCTTCAAATACTTGTGATATACATGATTTAGCTTCAACTGCATTCGAAACAAACGAGTTAGCTTCAAATCCGTGCGAAACACATGATTTAGGTTCAAATCAATGCGATGTAGAAGGTTTGGCTTCAAATCCATGCAAAACACGTGATTTAGCTTCCTATTAATGCAAAGTAGAAGACATAGCTTCAAATCTATGCGAAACAAATGGTTTAGCTTCAAATACTTGTGATATACGTTATTTAGATTTAACTGCATGCGCAACGAACGAGTTAGCTTCAAATCCATGCGAAACAAATGATTTAGCTTCTAATCAATGCGAAGTAGAAGGCTTAGGTTCAAATCCATGCGAAACAAATGGATAAGATACAAATGCTAGTGATATACATTATTTAGCTACAACTGCATGCGAAACAAACGAGTTAGCTTCAAATCCAAGCGAAACACATGATTTAGCTTCAAATACTTGTGATATACATGATATAGCTTCAAATGCATGCGAAACAAACGAGTTAGCTTCAAATCCATGCGAAACACATGATTTAGCTTCAAATCAATGCGATGTAGAAGGTATAGATTCAAATCCATGCCAAACACATGATTTAGCTTCAAATCCATGGGATGTAGAAGGTTTAGCTTCAAATCCATGCGAAACAAATGGTTTAGCTTCAAATACTTGTGATATACGTTATTTAGATTTAACTGCATGGGCAACGAACCAGTTAGCTTCAAATCCATGCGAAACACACGATTTAGCTGCAAATCAATGCGATGTAGAAGGTTTAGCTTCAAATCCATGCGATACACAAGATTTAGCCTCAAATCAATGCGATGTAGAAGGTTCAGCTTCAAATCCATGCGACACATATGATTTAGCTTCAAATACTTGCGATATAAGTGATATAGCTTCAAAAGCGGGAGGAACAAACGAGGTAGCTTCAATTCCGTGTGAAACAAATGATTTAGCTTCAAATCATTGCGAAGTAGAAGGCTTAGCTTCAAATCCATGCGAAACAAATGGTTTAGCTACAAATACTTGCGATACACATTATTAAGCTACAACTGCATGCGAAACAAACGAGTTAGCTTCAAATCCATGCGAAACACATGATTTAGGTTCAAATCAATGCGATGTAGAAGGTTTAGCTTCAAATCCATGCGAAACAAATGATTTAGCTACAAATACTTGTGATATACATTATTTAGCTACAACTGCATGAGAAACAAACGAGTTAGCTTCAAATCTACGCGAAACACATGAATTGGTTCAAATGAATGCGATGTAGAAGGTTTAGCTTCAAATCCAAGCGAAACACATGATTTAGCTTCAAATACTTGCGATATAAGTGATGTAGATTCAACTGCAGGCGAAATGAACGAGTTAGCTTCAAATCCATGCGAAACACATGATTTAGCTGCAAATCAATGCGTTGTAGGAGGTTTAGCGTCAAATCCATGCGAAACACATGATTTAGCTTCAAATACTTGCGATATAAGTGATATAGTTTCAAATGCAGGCGATACGAACGAGTTACCTTCAAATCCACGCGAAACACATGATTTAGCTTCAAATCAATGTGATGTAGAAGGCTTAGTTTCAAATCCATGCAAAACACGTGATTTAGGAACGAATCAATGCGAAGTAGAAGGCTTAGCTTCAAATCCATGCGAAACAAATGGTTTAGCTTCAAATACTAGCGATATAAATGATACAGCTTCAAATACAAGAGAAACAAACGAGTTAGCTTCAAATCCATGCAAAACACACGATTTAGCTTCAATTCAAAGCCAAGTAGAAGGCTTAGCTTCTAATACATGCGAAACAAATGGTTTAGCTTCAAATACTTGTGATATACATGATTCAGTTTCAACTGCATGCGAAACGAACGAGTTAGCTTCAAATCCATTCGAAACACAATATTTAGCGTCATATCAATGCGAAGTAGAAGGCAGAGCTTCAAATCCATGCGATACAAATGGTTTAGCTACAAATACTTGTGATATACATTATTTAGCTACAACTGCATGCGAAACAAACGAGTTAGCTTCAAATCTACGCGAAACACATGAATTGGTTCAAATGAATGCGATGTAGATGGTTTAGCTTCAAATCCAAGCGAAACACATGATTTCGCTTCAAATACTTGCGATATAAGTGATGTAGATTCAACTGCAGGCGAAATGAACGAGTTAGCTTCAAATCCATGCGAAACACATGATTTAGCTGCAAATCAATGCGTTGTAGGAGGTTTAGCGTCAAATCCATGCGATACACTAGATTAAGCTTCAAATCAATGCGATGTAGAAGGTTTAGCTTCAAATCCAAGCGAAACACATGATTTAGCTTCAAATACTTGCGCTATAAGTGATATAGTTTCAAATGCAGGAGAAACGAACGAGTTAGCTTCAAATCCATGCGAAACACATGATTCAGCTGCAAATCAATGCGATGTAGAAGGCTTAGCTTCAAATCCATGCAAAACACGTGATTTAGGATCCAATCAATGCGAAGTAGAAGGCTTAGCTTCAAATCCATGGGATGTAGAAGGTTTAGCTTCAAATCCATGCGTAAAACATTATTTAGCTGCAAATCAGTGCGAAGTAGAAGGCTCAGGTTCAAATCGATGCGATTCAAATGGTTCATCTTCAAATACTTGTGAAAGACATGATTTCGGTTCAACTGCATGCGAAACAAACGAGTTAGCTTCAAATCAATGCGATGTAGAAAGTTTAGCTTCAAATCCATGCGACACATATGATTTAGCTTCAAATACTTGCGATATAAGTGATATAGATTCAAAAGCTGGAGGAACAAACGAGGTAGCTTCAATTCCATGCGAAACAAATGGTTTAGCTACAAATACTTGTAATATACATTATTTAGCTACGAACTGCATGCGAAACAAACGAGTTAGCTTCAAACCAATGTGAAACACATGAGTTAGATACAAATCAATGCGACGTAGAAGGTTTAGCTTTAAATCCATGCGAAACCAATGATTTAGCTTCAAATCAATGCGATGTAGAAGGTTTAGCTTCAAATCCAAGCGAAACACATATGATTTAGCTTCAAATACTTGCGATACAAATGAAGTAACTTCAAATGCTGAGGATACCATCAAGTTAGATTCAAATCCATGCAAAACACATGATTAAGCTTCAAATCCATGGGCATCACATGATTTAGGTTCATTGTCATGGTAAACACATGATTTAGCTTCACATACATGCGAAACAAATGGTTTAGCTTCTAATACTTGTCATATACATGATATAGCTCCAACTGCATGCGAAACAAACGAGTTAGCTTCAAATCCGTGAGAATCAAATGGTTTAGATTCAAATACTTGTGATATACATGATTTAGCTTCAACTGCATGCGACACAAACAAGTTAGCTTCAAATCCATGCGAAACACATGATTCAGATGCAAATCAATGCGATGTAGAAGGTTTAGCTTCAAATCCATGCCAAACACATGTTTTAGCTTCAAATCCATGGGATGGAGAAGGTTTAGCTTCAAATCCATGAGAAACAAATGATTTAGCTTCAGATACTTGCGATATAAGTGATATAGCTTCAAAAGCTTGAGGAACAAACGAGGTAGCTTCAATTCTATGCGAAACATATGATTTAGCTTCAAATCAACGCGAAATAGAAGGCTTAGATTCCTAATCCATGCGAAACAAATGGTTTAGCTACAAATACTTGTGATATACAATATTTTGCTACAACTGCATGCGAAACAAACGAGTGAGCTTCAAATCCACGCGAAACACATGAGTTAGCTACAAATCAATGCGATGTAGAACGTTTAGCTTTAAATCCATGCGAAACCAATGATTTAGCTTCAAATCAATGCGATGTAGAAGGTTTAGCTTCAAATCAATGCGAAACAAATGATTGAGCTTCAAACACTTGAGATAAAGGTGATATAGCTTCAACTGCATGCGAAACAAACGAGTTACCTTCAAATCCACGCGAAACATATGGTTTAGCTTCAAATCAATGCGATGTAGAAGGTTTAGCTTTCTAATCCATGCGAAACAAATGATTTAGCTTCAAATCAATGCGAAGTAGAAGGCTTAGCTTCAAATCCATGCGAAACAAATGGTTTAGCTACAAATACTTGTGACATACATTATTTAGCTACAACTGCATGCGAAACAAACGAGTTAGCTTCAAATCCATGCAAAACACGTGATTTAGCTTCAAATCTGTGCGATGTAGAAGGTAGAGCTACAAATCCATGCGACACATATGATTTAGCTTCAAATACTTGCGATATAAATGAAGTAACTTCAAATACAGAGGATACAATCAAGTTAGCTTCAAATCCATGCAAAAGACATGATTACGCTTCAAATGCATGGGCAACACATGATTTAGGATCATTGTCATGGTAAACACATGACTTAGCTTCACATACATGCGAAACAAATGGTTTAGATTCAAATACTTGTGATATACATGATTTACCTTCAACTGCATGCGACACAAACGAGTTAGTTTCAAATCCATGCGAAACACATGATTCAGCTGCAAATCAATGCGATGTAGAAGGTTTAGCATCAAATCCATGCCAAACACATGATTTAGCTTCAAATCCATGGGATCTAGAAGGTTTAGCTTCAAATCCATGCGAAACACACGATTTAACTGAAAATCAATGCGATGTAGAAGGTTTAGCTTCAAATCCATGCGATACACAAGATTTAGCCTCAAATCAATGCGATGTAGGAGGTTCAGCTTCAAATCCATGCGACACATATGATTTAGCTTCAAATACTTGCGATATAAGTGATATAGCTTCAAAAGCTGGAGGAACAAACGAGGTAGCTTCAATTCCATGTGAAACAAATGATTTAGCTTCAAATCAATGCGAAGTAGAAGGCTTAGCTTCAAATCCATGCGAAACAAATGATTTAGCTACAAATAATTGTGATATACATTATTTAGATACAACTGCATGCGAAACAAACGAGTTAGCTTCAAATGCACGCGAAACACATGAATTGGTTCAAATGAATGCGATGTAGAAGGTTTAGCTTCAAATCCAAGCGAAACACATGATTGAGCTTCAAATACTTGCGATATAAGTGATATAGATTCAAATACAGGCGAAACGAACGAGTTAGCTACAAATCCATGCGAAACACGTGATTCATTTGCAAATCGATGCGATGTAGAAGGTTCAGCTTCAAGTCCATGCAAAACACGTGATTTAGCTTCCAATTAATGCGAAGTAGAAGGCTTAGCTTCAAATCCATGCGAAACAAATGGTTTAGCTTCAAATACTTGTGATATACGTTATTTAGATTTAACTGTATGCGCAACGAACGAGTTAGCTTCAAATCCATGCGAAACACATGATTTAGCTGCAAATCAATGCGATGTAGAAGGTTTAGATCCAAATCCATGCGAAACAAATGATTTAGATTCAAACACTTGGGGTATAAGTGATAAGGCTTCAAATGCAGACTAATCAAACGAGTTAGCTTGAAAATCCACGCGATACACATGATTTAGCTTCAAATACTTGCGATATAAGTGATGTAGATTCAACTGCAGGCGAAACGAACGAGTTAGCTTCAAATCCATGCGAAACACATGATTTAGCTTCAAATCAAAGCGATGTAGAAGGTTTTGCTTCAAATCCATGCGATACACAAGATTTAGCTTCAAATCAATTCGATGTAGTAGGTTCAGCTTCAAATCCATGCGACACATATGACTTAGCTTCAAATACTTGCGATATAAGTGATATAGCTTCAAAAGCAGGAGGAACAAACGAGGTAGCTTCAGTTCTATGCGAAACAAATGACTTAGCTTCAAATCAATGCGAAGTAGAAGGCTTAGCTTCAAATCCATGCGAAACAAATGGATAAGCTACAAATGCTTGTGATATAAATTATTAAGCTACAACTGCATGCGAGACAAACGCGTTAGCTTCCAAACCATGCGAAACACATGATTTAGCTTAAAATCAATGCGAAGTAGCAGGTTTAGCTTCAAATCCATGCGAAACAAATGATTGAGCTTCCTACACTTGGGATATAGGTGATATAGCTTCAGCTGCATGCGAAACAAATGAGTTACATTTAAATCCAAGCGAAACACATAATTTAGCTTCAAATCAATGCGATGTAGAAGGTTTAGCTTCAAATCCAAGCGAAACACATGATTTAGCTTCCAATACTTGCGATATAAGTGATATAGTTTCAAATGCAGGAGAAACGAACGAGTTAGCTTCAAATCCATGCGAAACACATGATTCAGCTGCAAATCAATGCGATGTAGAAGGCTTAGCTTCAAATCCATGCAAAACACGTGATTTAGGATCCAATCAATGCGAAGTAGAAGGCTTAGCTTCAAATCCATGGGATGTAGAAGGTTTAGCTTCAAATCCATGCGTAAAACATTATTTAGCTGCAAATCAGTGCGAAGTAGAAGGCTCAGGTTCAAATCGATGCGATTCAAATGGTTCATCTTCAAATACTTGTGAAAGACATGATTTCGGTTCAACTGCATGCGAAACAAACGAGTTAGCTTCAAATCAATGCGATGTAGAAAGTTTAGCTTCAAATCCATGCGACACATATGATTTAGCTTCAAATACTTGCGATATAAGTGATATAGATTCAAAAGCTGGAGGAACAAACGAGGTAGCTTCAATTCCATGCGAAACATATGATTTAGCTTCAAATCAATGCGAAATAGAAGGTTTAGCTTCAAATCCAAGCGAAACACATATGATTTAGCTTCAAATACTTGCGATACAAATGAAGTAACTTCAAATGCTGAGGATACCATCAAGTTAGATTCAAATCCATGCAAAAGACATGATTACGCTTCAAATGCATGGGCAACACATGATTTAGGATCATTGTCATGGTAAACACATGACTTAGCTTCACATACACGCGAAACAAATGGTTTAGATTCAAATACTTGTGATATACATGATTTACCTTCAACTGCATGCGACACAAACGAGTTAGTTTCAAATCCATGCGAAACACATGATTCAGCTGCAAATCAATGCGATGTAGAAGGTTTAGCATCAAATCCATGCCAAACACATGATTTAGCTTCAAATCCATGGGATCTAGAAGGTTTAGCTTCAAATCCATGCGAAACACACGATTTAACTGAAAATCAATGCGATGTAGAAGGTTTAGCTTCAAATCCATGCGATACACAAGATTTAGCCTCAAATCAATGCGATGTAGGAGGTTCAGCTTCAAATCCATGCGACACATATGATTTAGCTTCAAATACTTGCGATATAAGTGATATAGCTTCAAAAGCTGGAGGAACAAACGAGGTAGCTTCAATTCCATGTGAAACAAATGATTTAGCTTCAAATCAATGCGAAGTAGAAGGCTTAGCTTCAAATCCATGCGAAACAAATGGTTTAGCTACAAATACTTGCGATATACACTATTAAGCTACAACTGCATGCGAAACAAACGAGTTAGCTACAAATCCATGCGAAACACATGAATTGGTTCAAATGAATGCGATGTAGAAGGTTTAGCTTCAAATCGAAGCGAACCACATGATTTAGCTTCAAATACTTGCGATATAAGTGATATAGATTCAAATACAGGCGAAACGAACGAGTTAGCTTCAAATCCATGCGATACACAAGATTCATTTGCAAATCAATTCGATGTAGAAGGTTCAGCTTCAAATCCATGCGACACATATGATTTAGCTTCAAACATTTGGGATATATGTGATATAGCTTCAAAAGCAGGAGGAACAAACGAGGTTGCTTCAGTTCTAAGCGAAACAAATGATTTAGCTTCAAATCAATGCGAAGTAGAAGGCTTAGCTTCAAATCCGTGCGAAACAAATGATTTAGCTACAAATACTTGCGATATACATTATTAAGCTACAACTGCATGCGAAACAAACGAGTTAGCGTCAAATCCATGCGAAACACATGATTTAGGTTCAAATCAATGCGATGTAGAAGGTTTAGCTTCAAATCCATGGAAAACACGTGATTTAGCTTCCTATTAATGCGAAGTAGAAGGCTTAGCTTCAGTTCTATGCGAAACAAATGATTTAGCTTCAAATCAATGCGAAGTACAAGGCTTAGCTTCAAATCCATGCGAAACAAATGATTTAGCTACAAATAATTGTGATATACATTATTTAGATACAACTGCATGCGAAACAAACGAGTTAGCTTCAAATGCACGCGAAACACATGAATTGGTTCAAATGAATGCGATGTAGAAGGTTTAGCTTCAAATCCAAGCGAAACACATGATTGAACTTCAAATACTTGCGATATAAGTGATATAGATTCAAATACAGGCGAAACGAACGAGTTAGCTACAAATCCATGCGAAACACGTGATTCATTTGCAAATCGATGCGATGTAGAAGGTTCAGCTTCAAGTCCATGCAAAACACGTGATTTAGCTTCCAATTAATGCGAAGTAGAAGGCTTAGCTTCAAATCCATGCGAAACAAATGGTTTAGCTTCAAATACTTGTGATATACGTTATTTAGATTTAACTGTATGCGCAACGAACGAGTTAGCTTCAAATCCATGCGAAACACATGATTTAGCTGCAAATCAATGCGATGTAGAAGGTTTAGATCCGAATCCATGCGAAACAAATGATTTAGATTCAAACACTTGGGGTATAAGTGATAAGGCTTCAAA
Source organism: Megalopta genalis (assembly GCF_051020955.1). Taxonomy (NCBI): domain Eukaryota; kingdom Metazoa; phylum Arthropoda; class Insecta; order Hymenoptera; family Halictidae; genus Megalopta; species Megalopta genalis. The sequence goes on along the minus strand of NW_027476450.1, from coordinate 165,157 downwards.
TGCAGACTAATCAAACGAGTTAGCTTGAAAATCCACGCGATACACATGATTTAGCTTCAAATACTTGCGATATAAGTGATGTAGATTCAACTGCAGGCGACACGAACGAGTTAGCTTCAAATCCATGCGAAACACATGATTTAGCTTCAAATCAAAGCGATGTAGAAGGTTTTGCTTCAAATCCATGCGATACACAAGATTTAGCTTCAAATCAATTCGATGTAGTAGGTTCAGCTTCAAATCCATGCGACACATATGACTTAGCTTCAAATACTTGCGATATAAGTGATATAGCTTCAAAAGCAGGAGGAACAAACGAGGTAGCTTCAGTTCTATGCGAAACAAATGACTTAGCTTCAAATCAATGCGAAGTAGAAGGCTTAGCTTCAAATCCATGCGAAACAAATGGATAAGCTACAAATGCTTGTGATATAAATTATTAAGCTACAACTGCATGCGAGACAATCGCGTTAGCTTCCAAACCATGCGAAACACATGATTTAGCTTAAAATCAATGCGATGTAGAAGGTTTAGCTTCAAATCCATGTGAAACAAATAATTGAGCTTCACACACTTGGGATATAGGTGCTATAGCTTCAACTGCATGCGAAACAAACGAGTTACCTTCAAATCCACGCTAAACACATGAATTGGTTCAAATGAATGCGATGTAGAAGGTTTAGCTTCAAATCGAAGCGAACCACATGATTTAGCTTCAAATACTTGCGATATAAGTGATATAGATTCAAATACAGGCGAAACGAACGAGTTAGCTTCAAATCCATGCGAAACACATGATTCATTTGCAAATCGATGCGATGTAGAAGGTTCAACTTCAAGTCCATGCAAAACACGTGATTTAGCTTCCAATTAATGCGAAGTAGAAGGCTTAGCTTCAAATCCATGCGAAACAAATGGTATAGCTTCAAATACTTGTGATATACGTTATTTAGATTTAACAGTATGCGCAACGAACGAGTTAGCTTCAAATCCATGCGAAACACATGATTTAGCTGCAAATCAATGCGATGTAGAAGGTTTAGATCCAAATCCATGCGAAACAAATGATTTAGCTTCAAACACTTGGGGTATAAGTGATAAGGCTTCAAATGCAGACCAATCAAACGAGTTAGCTTGAAAATCCACGCGATACACATGATTTAGCTTCAAATACTTGCGATATAAGTGATGTAGATTCAACTGCAGGCGAAACGAACGAGTTAGCTTCAAATCCATGCGAAACACATGATTTAGCTTCAAATCAAAGCGATGTAGAAGGTTTAGCTTCAAATCCATGCGATACACAAGATTTAGCTTCAAATCAATTCGATGTAGTAGGTTCAGCTTCAAATCCATGCGACACATATGACTTAGCTTCAAATACTTGCAATATAAGTGATATAGTTCAAAAGCAGGAGGAACAAACGAGGTAGCTTCAGTTCTATGCGAAACAAATGACTTAGCTTCAAATCAATGCGAAGTAGAAGGCTTAGCTTCAAATCCATGCGAAACAAATGGATAAGCTACAAATGCTTGTGATATAAATTATTAAGCTACAACTGCATGCGAGACAAACGAGTTAGCTTCCAAACCATGCGAAACACATGATTTAGCTTAAAATCAATGCGATGTAGAAGGTTTAGCTTCAAATCCATGTGAAACAAATGATTGAGCTTCACACACTTGGGATATAGGTGCTATAGCTTCAACTGCATGCGAAACAAACGAGTTACCTTCAAATCCACGCGAAACACATGAATTGGTTCAAATGAATGCGATGTAGAAGGTTTAGCTTCAAATCGAAGCGAACCACATGATTTAGCTTCAAATACTTGCGATATAAGTGATATAGATTCAAATACAGGCGAAACGAACGAGTTAGCTTCAAATCCATGCGATACACAAGATTCATTTGCAAATCAATTCGATGTAGAAGGATCAGCTTCAAATCCATGCGACACATATGATTTAGCTTCAAACACTTGGGATATAGGTGGTATAGCTCCAACTGCATGCGAAACAAACGAGTTACCTTCAAATCCACGCGAAATACATGAGTCAGCTTCAAATCCATGCGACACATATGATTTAGCTTCAAATACTTGCGATATAAGTGATATAGCTTCAAAAGCAGGAGGAACAAACGAGGTTGCTCCAGTTCCATGCGAAACAAATGATTTAGCTTCAAATCAATGCGAAGTAGAAGGCTTAGCTTCAAATCCATGCGAAACAAATGATTTAGCTACAAATACTTGTGATATACATTATTTAGCTACAACTGCATGCGAAACAAACGAGTTAGCTTCAAACCCATGCGAAACACATGATTTAGCTTAAAATCAATGCGATGTAGTAGGTTTAGCTTAAAATCCATGCGAAACAAATGATTGTGCTTCAAACACTTGGGATAAAGGTGATATAGCTTCAACTGCATGCGAAACAAATGAGTTACCTTAAAATCGATGCGAAACACAATATTTAGCGTCAAATCAATGCGAAGTAGAAGGCAGAGCTTCAAATCCATGCGAAACAAATGGTTTAGCTTCAAATACTTGTGATATACATGATTTAGCTTCAACTGCATTCGAAGCAAACGAGTTAGCTCCAAATCCACGCGAAACACATGATTTAACTTCAAATCAGTGCGAAGTAGAAGGCTTAGCATCAAATCCATGCAAATCTAATGGGTCGGCTTCAAATACTTGTGAAATGCATGATTTAGCTTCAACTGCATGCGAAACAACGAGTTACCTTCAAATCCACGTGAAACACCCTATTTAGCTTCAAATCAATGCGATGTAGAAGGTTTAGCTTCAAATCCAAGCGAAACACATGATTTAGCTTCAAATACTTGCGATATAAGTGATATAGCTTCAAAAGCAGGAGGAACAAACGAGGTAGCTTCAATTCCATGCGAAACAAATGATTTAGCTTCAAATCAATGCGAAGTAGAAGGCTTAGCTTCAAATCCATGCAAAACACGTGATTTAGGATCCAATCAATGCGAAGTAGGAGGCTTAGCTTCAAATCCATGCGAAACAAATGGATTAGCTTCAAATACTTGTGATATAAGTGATATATATTCAACTGCAGGCGAAACAAACGAGATAGCTTCAAATCCATGCAAAACACATGATTAAGCTTCCAATCAATGCTATGTAGAAGGTTTAGCTGCAAATCCATGCGACACAGATGATTTAGCTTCAGATACTTGCGACATAAGTGATATATCTTCAAATGCAGGCGAAACGAATTAGTTACCATCAAGCTAATGCTATGTAGAAGGTTTAGCTTCAAATCCATGCGAAGAAAATGATTTTGGCATCAAATACTTGCGATATAAGTGATATAGCTTCAATGCAGGCCAAACAAACGAGTTACCTTCAAATCCATGAGAAACACATGATTTAGCTTCAAATCAATGCGAAGTAGGGGGCTTAGCTTCAAAACCATGCGAAACGAATGATTTAGCGTCAAATACTTGCGAATATAAGGGATGCAGCTTCAAATGTATGCGAAACAAACGAGAAAGCTTGAAATACTTGCGATATAAATGAAACAGCTTCAAATGCAGACAAAACAAACGAGTTAGCCTCACATCCGTGCGAAAAACATGATTTAGCTTCATATCCAGGGGAAACACGCGATTTAGCTTCAAATCAATGCGAAGTAGAATGCTTAGCTTCAAATCCATGCGAAGCAAATGGTTTAGCTTCAAATACTTACTATATAAATGATATAGCTTCAAATGCAGGCGAAACAAACCAGTTAGCTTCAAAACCAAGCAAAACACATGATTTAGCTTCAAATCAATGCGAAGTATAAGGCACAGCTTCTAATCCAAGCGGAACACATGATTTAGCTTCAAATCAGATCGAAGTAGAAGGCTTAGCTTCAATTCCATGCGAAACGAAAGATTTAGCTTCAAATACTTGCGAATGTAAGTGCTATAGCTTCAAATGTAGGCGACACAAACGAGTTAGCGGCAAATCCATGCAAAACACGTGAGTAAGCTAAAAATGCATGCGAAAAACATGATTTAGGTTCAAATTCATGGGAAACACGTGGTTTAGCTTCAAATACATGCGAAGTAGAAGGCTCTGATTCAAATCCATGCGAATCAAATGATTAGCTCCAAATACTTCGGATATACATGATTTAGCTTCAACTGTAGGCGAAACAAACGAGGTAACTTCAAATCCAAGCGACACAACTGATTTAACTTCAAATACTTGCCATATAAGTGCTATAGCTTCAAATGCATGCGAAACAAAAGAGTTAGCTTCAAATCCATGCCAAACACATGATTTAGCTTCAGATCCAAGCGAAACACATGATTTAGCTTCAAATCAATGCGATGTAGAAGGCTTAGCTACAAATCCATGCGGAACAAAGGGATTAGTTTCAGATACTTACGATATACATAATTTGGCTTCAACTGCATGCGAAATCAACGAGTTAGCTTCAAGTCCACGCGAAACACTTGATTTAGATTCAAATCAATGATATGTAGAAGGTTTAGCTTCAAATCTGAGCGTTATAAATGATTTAGCTTCAAATACTTGCGATAAAAGTCATATAGCTTCAAATGCTGGCGAAACAAACGAGTTAACTTCAAATCCATGTGAAACAAATCATTTAGCTTCAAATCCATGCGATAATGTAGAAGGTCTAGCTTCAAATCCATGCGAAACAAATAATTTGGCTTGAGATACTTGCGATATAAGTGATATAGCTTCAAATGCAGGCGAAACAAACGAGGTCGCTTCAAATCCAAGCGAAACACATGATTTAGCTTCAAATCCATGCGAATCATATGATTTAGCTTCAAATCAATGCGAAGTAAAAGGCTTGGCTTCAAATCCAAGCGAAACAAATGGTTTGACTCCAAATACTTGTGATATACATGAATCATCTTCAACTGCATCCGAAACAAACAAGTTATCTTCAAATCCAAGCGAAGCATGTGATTTAGCTTCAAATCAATGCGAAGTAGAATGCTTAGCTTCAAATCCATGCGAAGCAAATGGTTTAGCTTCAAATACTTACTATATAAATGATATAGCTTCAAATGCAGGCGAAACAAACCAGTTAGCTTCAAAACCAAGCGAAACACATGATTTAGCTTCAAATCAATGCGAAGTAGAAGGCTTAGCTTCAAGTCCGTGCCAAACTAATGATTTAGCTTCTAAAACATGCGGTATAAATGAAATAGGTTCAAAAGCAGGCGAAACAAACGAGTTAGCTTCGAATCCATGCAAAGCACATGATTTAGCATCAAATTCATGAGAAGCACATGGTTAAGCTTCATATTCTTGCAAAACAAGTAGTTTAGAATCAGATACTTGTGATATACATGATTTAGCTTCGACTGCATGCGAAACAAACGAGTTAGCTTCAAATCCAAGCGAAACACATGACTTAGCTCCAAATCAATGCGAAGTAGAAGGCTCAGCTTCAAATCCATGCGATCTAGAAGCTTTAGCTTCAAATCCATGCGAAACAGATGATTTAGCTTCAAATCAATGCGATGTAGAAGGTTCAGCTTCAAATCCATGCGAAACAAATGGTTTAGCTACAAATACTTGTGATATACATTATTTAGCTACAACTGCCTGCGAAACAAACGAGTTAGCTTCAAATCCATGCGAAACACATGATTTAGCTTCAAATCAATGCGATGTAGAAGGTTTAGCTTCACATCCAAGCGAAACACATATGATTTAGCTACAAATACTTGCGATATAAATGAAGTAACTTCAAATGCTGAGGATACAATCAAGTTAGCTTCAAATCCATGCAAAACACATGATTAAGCTTCTAATTCATGGGCAACACATGATTTAGGTTCATTGTCATGTTAAACACATGATTTAGCTTCACATACATTGGAAACAAATGGTTTAGCTTCTAATAGTTGATATATAAATGATATAGCTCCAACTGCATGCGAAACAAACGAGTTAGCTTCAAATCCATGCGAAAGATATGATTCAGCATCAAATCAGTGTGAAGTAGCAGGCTTAGCATCAAATACCATGCGAATCAAGTGGTTTAGATTCAAGTACTTGTGATATACATGATTTATCTTCAACTGCATGCGACACAAACGAGTTAGCTTCAAATCCATGCGAAACACATAAATTCAGATGCAAATCAATGCGATGTAGAAGGTTTAGCTTCAAATCCATGCCAAACACATGATTTAGCTTCAAATCCAAGGGATGTAGAAGGTTTAGCTTCAAATCCATGAGAAACAAATGATTTAGCTTCAGATACTTGCGATATAAGTGATATAGCTTCAAAATCTGGAGGAACAAACGAGGTAGCTTCAATTCCATGCGAAAAAAAAGATTTAGCTTCAAATCAATGCGATGTAGAAGGTTTAGATTCAAATCCATGCGAAACAAATGATTGTGTTTCAAACACTTGAGATATAGGTGATATAGCTTCAACTGCATGCGAAACAAACGAGTTACCTTCAAACCAACGCGAAACACATGATTTAACTTCAAATCAATGCGAAGTAAGAGGGTTAGCTTCAAATCCATGCGAAACTAATGATTTAGCATCAAATACTTGCGAATATAAGTGATATAGCTTCAACTGCATGTGAAACAAACGTGTTAGCTGCAAATCCAAGCGAAACAGATGATTTAGCTTCAAATCAATGCGATGTAGAAGGTTCAGCTTCAAATCCATGCGAAACAAATGGTTTAGCTACAAATACTTGTGATATACATTATTTAGCTACAACTGCATGCGAAACAAACGAGTTAGCTTCAAATCCATGCGAAACACATGATTTAGCTTCAAATCAATGCGATGTAGAAGGTTTAGCTTCAAATCCATGCGATTTACAAGATTTAGCTTCAAATCAATGCGATGTAGAAGGTTCAGCTTCAAATCCATGCGACACATATGATTTAGCTTCAAATCAGGGTGAAGTAGAAGGCTTAGCATCAAATCCCATGCGAATCAAATGATTTAGATTCAAATACTTGTGATATACAAGATTTAGCTTCAACTGCATGCGACACAAACGAGTTAGCTTCAAATCCATGCGAAACACATGATTCAGCTGCAAATCATTGCGATGTAGAAGGTTTAGCTTCAAATCCATGCGAATCAAATGGTTTAGCTGCAGATACTTGTGATATACATTATTTAGCTACAACTGCATGCGAAACAAACGAGTTAGCCTCAAATCCATGCGAAACACATGATTTAGCTTCAAATCAGTGTGACGTAGAAGGCTTAGCATCAAATCCCATGCGAATCAAATGATTTAGATTCAAATACTTGTGATATACATTATTTAGCTACAACTGCATGCGAAACAAACAAGTTAGCTTCAATTCCAGGCGAAACAAATGATTTAGCTTCAAATCAATGCGAAGTAGAAGGCTTAGCTTCAAATCCATGCGAAACAAATGGATAAGCTACAAATGCTTGTGATATAAATTATTAAGCTACAACTGCATGCGAGACAAACGAGTTAGCTTCAAATCCGTGCGAAACACATGATTTAGCTTCAAATCAATGCGATGTAGAAGGTTTAGCTTCAAATCCATGCGATACACAATATTTGCTTTAAATCATGCGATGTAGTACGTTCAGCTTCAAATCCATGCGACACATATGATTTAGCTTCAAATACTTGCGATATAAGTGATATAGCTTCAAAAGCAGGAGGAAAAAACGAGGTAGCTTCAGTTCTATGCGAAACAGACGATTTAGCTTCAAATCAATGCGAAGTAGAAGGCTTAGCTTCAAATCTATGCGAAACACATATGATTTAGCTTAAAATACTTGCGATATAAATGAAGTAACTTCAAATGCAGAGGATACAATCAAGTTAGCTTCAAATCCATGAAAAACACATGATTAAGCTTCAAATCCATGGGCAACACATGATTTAGGTTCATTGTCATGGTAAACACATGATTTAGCTTCACATACATGCGAAACAAATGGTTTAGATTCAAATACTTGTGATATACATCATTTACCTTCAACTGCATGCGACTCAAACGAGTTAGCTTCAAATCCATGCGAAACACATGATTCAGATGCAACTCAATACGATGTAGAAGGTTTAGCTTCAAATCCATGCCAAACACATGATTTAGCTCCAAATCAATGCGAAGTAGAAGGCGTAGCTTCAAATCCGTGCGGAACAAATGGTTATGCTTCAAAAACTTGTGATATAAGTGATATAGATTCAACTGCAGGCGAAACAAACGAGATAGCTTCAAATCCATGCAACACACATGATTAAGCTTCAAAACAATGCGAAGTAGAAGGCTTAGCTTCAAATCCATGCGAAACACACGATTTAGCTTCAAATCAATGCGATGTAGAAGGTTTAGATTCAAATCCATGCGAAACAAATGATTGTGTTTCAAACACTTGGGATATAGGTGATATAGCTTTAACTGCATGCGAAACAAACGAGTTACCTTCAAATCAACGCGAAACACATGATTTAGCTTCAAATCAATGCGATGTAGAAGGTTTAGCTACAAATCCATGCGAAACAAATGATTTAGCTTCAAATCAATGCGAAGTAGAAGGCTTAGCTTCAAATCCATGCGAATCAAATGGTTTAGCTACAGATACTTGTGATATACATTATTTAGCTACAACTGCATGCGAAACAAACGAGTTAGCCTCAAATCCATGCGAAACACATGATTTAGCTTCAAATCAGGGTGAAGTAGAAGGCTTAGCATCAAATCCCATGCGAATCAAATGATTTAGATTCAAATACTTGTGATATACATGATTTAGCTTCAACTGCATGCGACACAAACGAGTTAGCTTCAAATCCATGCGAAACACATGATTCAGCTGCAAATCATTGCGATGTAGAAGGTTTAGCTTCAAATCCATTCGAAACAAATGATTTAGCTTGAAACACTTGGGATATAAGCGATATAGCTTCAAATGCAGACGAATCAAACAAGTTAGCTTGAAAATCCATGCGATACGCATGATTTAGCTTCAATTCAATGCGAAGTAGAAGGATTAGCTTCAAATCCATGCGAATCAAATGATTTAGGTTTAGATACTTGCGACATAGGTGATACAGCTTCAACTGCAGGGGAAACAAACGAGTTAGCTTCAAATCGATCCAAAACACATGATTCAGCTTCAAATCAATGCTATGTAGAAGATTTAGCATCAAATCCATGCGGAACAAATGATTTAGATTCAGATACTTGTGATTTAAGTGATATAGTTTCAAATGCAGGCGAATCAAACGAGGTAGCTTCAAATCCATGCGAAACAAATGATTTAGCTACAACTCAATGCGATGTAGAAGGTTTAGCTTCAAATCGAAGCGAACCACATGATTTAGCTTCAAATACTTGCGATATAAGTGATATAGATTCAAATACAGGCGAAACGAACGAGTTAGCTTCAAATCCATGCGATACACAAGATTCATTTGCAAATCAATTCGATGTAGAAGGTTCAGCTTCAAATCCATGCGACACATATGATTTAGCTTCAAACACTTGGGATATAGGTGGTATAGCTCCAACTGCATGCGAAACAAACGAGTTACCTTCAAATCCACGCGAAATACATGAGTCAGCTTCAAATCCATGCGACACATATGATTTACCTTCAAATACTTGCGATATAAGTGATATAGCTTCAAAAGCAGGAGGAACAAACGAGGTTGCTTCAGTTCTATGCGAAACAAATGATTTAGCTTCAAATCAATGCGAAGTAGAAGGCTTAGCTTCAAATCCATGCGAAACAAATGATTTAGCTACAAATACTTGTGATATACATTATTTAGCTACAACTGCATGCGAAACAAACGAGTTAGCTTCAAACCCATGCGAAACACATGATTTAGCTTAAAATCAATGCGATGTAGAAGGTTTAGCTTTAAATCCATGCGATGTAGAAGGTTTAGCTTTAAATCCATGCGATACACAAGATTTAGCTTCAAATCAATGCGATGTAGAAGGTTTAGCTTCAAATCCATGCGAAACAAATGATTGTGTTTCAAACACTTGGGATATAGGTGATATAGCTTCAACTGCATGCGAAACAAACGAGTTACCTTCAAATCCACGCAAAACACATGATTTAGCTTCAAATGAATGCGCTGTAGAAGGTTTAGCTTCAAATCCATGCGAAACAAATGATTGAGCTTCAAACACTTGGGATAAAGGTGATATAGCTTCAACTGCATGCGAAACAAATGAGTTACCTTCAAATCCACGCGAAACACATGAATTGATTCAAATGAATGCGATGTAGAAGGTTTAGCTTCAAATCCAAGCGAAACACATGATTTAGCTTCAAATACTTGCGATATAAGTGATCTAGCTTCAAATACAGGCGATATAAGTGATATAGCTTCAAATGGAGGCGAAACAGAAGAGTTAGTGTCAAATCCATGCGGGTCACGTGATTTAACTTCAAATCAATGCGATGTAGAAGGTTTAGATTCAAATCCATGCGAAACAAATGATTGTGTTTCAAACACTTGGGATATAGGTGATATAGCTTTAACTGCATGCGAAACAAACGAGTTACCTTCAAATCAACGCGAAACACATGATTTAGCTTCAAATCAATGCGATGTAGAAGGTTTAGCTACAAATCCATGCGAAACAAATGATTTAGCTTCAAATCAATGCGAAGTAGAAGGCTTAGCTTCAAATCCATGCGAATCAAATGGTTTAGCTACAGATACTTGTGATATACATTATTTAGCTACAACTGCATGCGAAACAAACGAGTTAGCCTCAAATCCATGCGAAACACATGATTTAGCTTCAAATCAGGGTGAAGTAGAAGGCTTAGCATCAAATCCCATGCGAATCAAATGATTTAGATTCAAATACTTGTGATATACATGATTTAGCTTCAACTGCATGCGACACAAACGAGTTAGCTTCAAATCCATGCGAAACACATGATTCAGCTGCAAATCATTGCGATGTAGAAGGTTTAGCTTCAAATCCATTCGAAACAAATGATTTAGCTTGAAACACTTGGGATATAAGCGATATAGCTTCAAATGCAGACGAATCAAACAAGTTAGCTTGAAAATCCATGCGATACGCATGATTTAGCTTCAATTCAATGCGAAGTAGAAGGATTAGCTTCAAATCCATGCGAATCAAATGATTTAGGTTTAGATACTTGCGACATAGGTGATACAGCTTCAACTGCAGGGGAAACAAACGAGTTAGCTTCAAATCGATCCAAAACACATGATTCAGCTTCAAATCAATGCTATGTAGAAGATTTAGCATCAAATCCATGCGGAACAAATGATTTAGATTCAGATACTTGTGATTTAAGTGATATAGTTTCAAATGCAGGCGAATCAAACGAGGTAGCTTCAAATCCATGCGAAACAAATGATTTAGCTACAACTCAATGCGATGTAGAAGGTTTAGCTTCAAATCGAAGCGAACCACATGATTTAGCTTCAAATACTTGCGATATAAGTGATATAGATTCAAATACAGGCGAAACGAACGAGTTAGCTTCAAATCCATGCGATACACAAGATTCATTTGCAAATCAATTCGATGTAGAAGGTTCAGCTTCAAATCCATGCGACACATATGATTTAGCTTCAAACACTTGGGATATAGGTGGTATAGCTCCAACTGCATGCGAAACAAACGAGTTACCTTCAAATCCACGCGAAATACATGAGTCAGCTTCAAATCCATGCGACACATATGATTTACCTTCAAATACTTGCGATATAAGTGATATAGCTTCAAAAGCAGGAGGAACAAACGAGGTTGCTTCAGTTCTATGCGAAACAAATGATTTAGCTTCAAATCAATGCGAAGTAGAAGGCTTAGCTTCAAATCCATGCGAAACAAATGATTTAGCTACAAATACTTGTGATATACATTATTTAGCTACAACTGCATGCGAAACAAACGAGTTAGCTTCAAACCCATGCGAAACACATGATTTAGCTTAAAATCAATGCGATGTAGAAGGTTTAGCTTTAAATCCATGCGATGTAGAAGGTTTAGCTTTAAATCCATGCGATACACAAGATTTAGCTTCAAATCAATGCGATGTAGAAGGTTTAGCTTCAAATCCATGCGAAACAAATGATTGTGTTTCAAACACTTGGGATATAGGTGATATAGCTTCAACTGCATGCGAAACAAACGAGTTACCTTCAAATCCACGCAAAACACATGATTTAGCTTCAAATGAATGCGCTGTAGAAGGTTTAGCTTCAAATCCATGCGAAACAAATGATTGAGCTTCAAACACTTGGGATAAAGGTGATATAGCTTCAACTGCATGCGAAACAAATGAGTTACCTTCAAATCCACGCGAAACACATGAATTGATTCAAATGAATGCGATGTAGAAGGTTTAGCTTCAAATCCAAGCGAAACACATGATTTAGCTTCAAATACTTGCGATATAAGTGATCTAGCTTCAAATACAGGCGATATAAGTGATATAGCTTCAAATGGAGGCGAAACAGAAGAGTTAGTGTCAAATCCATGCGGGTCACGTGATTTAACTTCAAATCAATGCGATGTAGAAGGTTTAGATTCAAATCCATGCGAAACAAATGATTGTGTTTCAAACACTTGGGATATAGGTGATATAGCTTTAACTGCATGCGAAACAAACGAGTTACCTTCAAATCAACGCGAAACACATGATTTAGCTTCAAATCAATGCGATGTAGAAGGTTTAGCTACAAATCCATGCGAAACAAATGATTTAGCTTCAAATCAATGCGAAGTAGAAGGCTTAGCTTCAAATCCATGCGAATCAAATGGTTTAGCTACAGATACTTGTGATATACATTATTTAGCTACAACTGCATGCGAAACAAACGAGTTAGCCTCAAATCCATGCGAAACACATGATTTAGCTTCAAATCAGGGTGAAGTAGAAGGCTTAGCATCAAATCCCATGCGAATCAAATGATTTAGATTCAAATACTTGTGATATACATGATTTAGCTTCAACTGCATGCGACACAAACGAGTTAGCTTCAAATCCATGCGAAACACATGATTCAGCTGCAAATCATTGCGATGTAGAAGGTTTAGCTTCAAATCCATTCGAAACAAATGATTTAGCTTGAAACACTTGGGATATAAGCGATATAGCTTCAAATGCAGACGAATCAAACAAGTTAGCTTGAAAATCCATGCGATACGCATGATTTAGCTTCAATTCAATGCGAAGTAGAAGGATTAGCTTCAAATCCATGCGAATCAAATGATTTAGGTTTAGATACTTGCGACATAGGTGATACAGCTTCAACTGCAGGGGAAACAAACGAGTTAGCTTCAAATCGATCCAAAACACATGATTCAGCTTCAAATCAATGCTATGTAGAAGATTTAGCATCAAATCCATGCGGAACAAATGATTTAGATTCAGATACTTGTGATTTAAGTGATATAGTTTCAAATGCAGGCGAATCAAACGAGGTAGCTTCAAATCCATGCGAAACAAATGATTTAGCTACAACTCAATGCGATGTAGAAGGTTTAGCTTCAAATCGAAGCGAACCACATGATTTAGCTTCAAATACTTGCGATATAAGTGATATAGATTCAAATACAGGCGAAACGAACGAGTTAGCTTCAAATCCATGCGATACACAAGATTCATTTGCAAATCAATTCGATGTAGAAGGTTCAGCTTCAAATCCATGCGACACATATGATTTAGCTTCAAACACTTGGGATATAGGTGGTATAGCTCCAACTGCATGCGAAACAAACGAGTTACCTTCAAATCCACGCGAAATACATGAGTCAGCTTCAAATCCATGCGACACATATGATTTACCTTCAAATACTTGCGATATAAGTGATATAGCTTCAAAAGCAGGAGGAACAAACGAGGTTGCTTCAGTTCTATGCGAAACAAATGATTTAGCTTCAAATCAATGCGAAGTAGAAGGCTTAGCTTCAAATCCATGCGAAACAAATGATTTAGCTACAAATACTTGTGATATACATTATTTAGCTACAACTGCATGCGAAACAAACGAGTTAGCTTCAAACCCATGCGAAACACATGATTTAGCTTAAAATCAATGCGATGTAGAAGGTTTAGCTTTAAATCCATGCGATGTAGAAGGTTTAGCTTTAAATCCATGCGATACACAAGATTTAGCTTCAAATCAATGCGATGTAGAAGGTTTAGCTTCAAATCCATGCGAAACAAATGATTGTGTTTCAAACACTTGGGATATAGGTGATATAGCTTCAACTGCATGCGAAACAAACGAGTTACCTTCAAATCCACGCAAAACACATGATTTAGCTTCAAATGAATGCGCTGTAGAAGGTTTAGCTTCAAATCCATGCGAAACAAATGATTGAGCTTCAAACACTTGGGATAAAGGTGATATAGCTTCAACTGCATGCGAAACAAATGAGTTACCTTCAAATCCACGCGAAACACATGAATTGATTCAAATGAATGCGATGTAGAAGGTTTAGCTTCAAATCCAAGCGAAACACATGATTTAGCTTCAAATACTTGCGATATAAGTGATCTAGCTTCAAATACAGGCGATATAAGTGATATAGCTTCAAATGGAGGCGAAACAGAAGAGTTAGTGTCAAATCCATGCGGGTCACGTGATTTAACTTCAAATCAATGCGAAGTAGAAGGCGTATTTGCAAATCCATGCGATACAAATTGTTTAGTTTCAAATACTTGGGATATGCATGATTTAGCTTCAGCTGCATTCGTAACAGACGAGTTAGCTTCGAATCCACGCGAAATACATTATTTAGCTTCAAGACAATGCGAATTAGAAGGCTTAGCTTCAAATCCATGCGAATCAAATGGTTTAGTTTCAAATACTTGTGATATACATGATTTAGTTTCAACTGCATACGAAACAAACGAGTTGGCTTCAAAATCCAAGCAAAACACATGATTCAGCTGCAAATCATCGCGATGTAGAAGGTTTAGCTTCAAATCCATTCGAAACAAATGATTTAGCTTGAAACACTTGGGATATAAGCGATATAGCTTCAAATGCAGACGAATCAAACAAGTTAGCTTGAAAATCCATGCGATACGCATGATTTAGCTTCAATTCAATGCGAAGTAGAAGGATTAGCTTCAAATCCATGCGAATCAAATGATTTAGGTTTGGATACTTGCGACATAGGTGATACAGCTTCAACTGCAGGGGAAACAAACGAGTTAGCTTCAAATCGATGCAAAACACATGATTCAGCTTCAAATCAATGCTATGTAGAAGATTTAGCATCAAATCCATGCGGAACAAATGATTTAGATTCAGATACTTGCGATGTAAGTGATATAGTTTCAAATGCAGGCGAAACAAACGAGGTAGCTTCAAATCCATGCGAAACACATGACTTAGCTCCAAATCAATGCGAAGTAGAAGGCTCAGCTTCAAATCCATGCGATCTAGAAGCTTTAGCTTCAAATCCATGCGAAACAGATGATTTAGCTTCAAATCAATGCGATGTAGAAGGTTCAGCTTCAAATCCATGCGAAACAAATGGTTTAGCTACAAATACTTGTGATATACATTATTTTGCTACAACTGCCTGCGAAACAAACGAGTTAGCTTCAAATCCATGCGAAACACATGATTTAGCTTCAAATCAATGCGATGTAGAAGGTTTAGCTTCACATCCAAGCGAAACACATATGATTTAGCTACAAATACTTGCGATATAAATGAAGTAACTTCAAATGCTGAGGATACAATCAAGTTAGCTTCAAATCCATGCAAAACACATGATTAAGCTTCTAATTCATGGGCAACACATGATTTAGGTTCATTGTCATGTTAAACACATGATTTAGCTTCACATACATTGGAAACAAATGGTTTAGCTTCTAATAGTTGATATATAAATGATATAGCTCCAACTGCATGCGAAACAAACGAGTTAGCTTCAAATCCATGCGAAAGATATGATTCAGCATCAAATCAGTGTGAAGTAGCAGGCTTAGCATCAAATACCATGCGAATCAAGTGGTTTAGATTCAAGTACTTGTGATATACATGATTTATCTTCAACTGCATGCGACACAAACGAGTTAGCTTCAAATCCATGCGAAACACATAAATTCAGATGCAAATCAATGCGATGTAGAAGGTTTAGCTTCAAATCCATGCCAAACACATGATTTAGCTTCAAATCCAAGGGATGTAGAAGGTTTAGCTTCAAATCCATGAGAAACAAATGATTTAGCTTCAGATACTTGCGATATAAGTGATATAGCTTCAAAATCTGGAGGAACAAAGGAGGTAGCTTCAATTCCATGCGAAAAAAAAGATTTAGCTTCAAATCAATGCGATGTAGAAGGTTTAGATTCAAATCCATGCGAAACAAATGATTGTGTTTCAAACACTTGAGATATAGGTGATATAGCTTCAACTGCATGCGAAACAAACGAGTTACCTTCAAACCAACGCGAAACACATGATTTAACTTCAAATCAATGCGAAGTAAGAGGGTTAGCTTCAAATCCATGCGAAACTAATGATTTAGCATCAAATACTTGCGAATATAAGTGATATAGCTTCAACTGCATGTGAAACAAACGTGTTAGCTGCAAATCCAAGCGAAACAGATGATTTAGCTTCAAATCAATGCGATGTAGAAGGTTCAGCTTCAAATCCATGCGAAACAAATGGTTTAGCTACAAATACTTGTGATATACATTATTTAGCTACAACTGCATGCGAAACAAACGAGTTAGCTTCAAATCCATGCGAAACACATGATTTAGCTTCAAATCAATGCGATGTAGAAGGTTTAGCTTCAAATCCATGCGATTTACAAGATTTAGCTTCAAATCAATGCGATGTAGAAGGTTCAGCTTCAAATCCATGCGACACATATGATTTAGCTTCAAATCAGGGTGAAGTAGAAGGCTTAGCATCAAATCCCATGCGAATCAAATGATTTAGATTCAAATACTTGTGATATACAAGATTTAGCTTCAACTGCATGCGACACAAACGAGTTAGCTTCAAATCCATGCGAAACACATGATTCAGCTGCAAATCATTGCGATGTAGAAGGTTTAGCTTCAAATCCATGCGAATCAAATGGTTTAGCTGCAGATACTTGTGATATACATTATTTAGCTACAACTGCATGCGAAACAAACGAGTTAGCCTCAAATCCATGCGAAACACATGATTTAGCTTCAAATCAGTGTGACGTAGAAGGCTTAGCATCAAATCCCATGCGAATCAAATGATTTAGATTCAAATACTTGTGATATACATTATTTAGCTACAACTGCATGCGAAACAAACAAGTTAGCTTCAATTCCAGGCGAAACAAATGATTTAGCTTCAAATCAATGCGAAGTAGAAGGCTTAGCTTCAAATCCATGCGAAACAAATGGATAAGCTACAAATGCTTGTGATATAAATTATTAAGCTACAACTGCATGCGAGACAAACGAGTTAGCTTCAAATCCATGCGAAACACATGATTTAGCTTCAAATCAATGCGATGTAGAAGGTTTAGCTTCAAATCCATGCGATACACAATATTTGCTTTAAATCATGCGATGTAGTACGTTCAGCTTCAAATCCATGCGACACATATGATTTAGCTTCAAATACTTGCGATATAAGTGATATAGCTTCAAAAGCAGGAGGAAAAAACGAGGTAGCTTCAGTTCTATGCGAAACAGACGATTTAGCTTCAAATCAATGCGAAGTAGAAGGCTTAGCTTCAAATCTATGCGAAACACATATGATTTAGCTTAAAATACTTGCGATATAAATGAAGTAACTTCAAATGCAGAGGATACAATCAAGTTAGCTTCAAATCCATGAAAAACACATGATTAAGCTTCAAATCCATGGGCAACACATGATTTAGGTTCATTGTCATGGTAAACACATGATTTAGCTTCACATACATACGAAACAAATGGTTTAGATTCAAATACTTGTGATATACATCATTTACCTTCAACTGCATGCGACTCAAACGAGTTAGCTTCAAATCCATGCGAAACACATGATTCAGATGCAACTCAATACGATGTAGAAGGTTTAGCTTCAAATCCATGCCAAACACATGATTTAGCTCCAAATCAATGCGAAGTAGAAGGCGTAGCTTCAAATCCGTGCGGAACAAATGGTTATGCTTCAAAAACTTGTGATATAAGTGATATAGATTCAACTGCAGGCGAAACAAACGAGATAGCTTCAAATCCATGCAACACACATGATTAAGCTTCAAAACAATGCGAAGTAGAAGGCTTAGCTTCAAATCCATGCGAAACACACGATTTAGCTTCAAATCAATGCGATGTAGAAGGTTTAGATTCAAATCCATGCGAAACAAATGATTGTGTTTCAAACACTTGGGATATAGGTGATATAGCTTTAACTGCATGCGAAACAAACGAGTTACCTTCAAATCAACGCGAAACACATGATTTAGCTTCAAATCAATGCGATGTAGAAGGTTTAGCTACAAATCCATGCGAAACAAATGATTTAGCTTCAAATCAATGCGAAGTAGAAGGCTTAGCTTCAAATCCATGCGAATCAAATGGTTTAGCTACAGATACTTGTGATATACATTATTTAGCTACAACTGCATGCGAAACAAACGAGTTAACCTCAAATCCATGCGAAACACATGATTTAGCTTCAAATCAGGGTGAAGTAGAAGGCTTAGCATCAAATCCCATGCGAATCAAATGATTTAGATTCAAATACTTGTGATATACATGATTTAGCTTCAACTGCATGCGACACAAACGAGTTAGCTTCAAATCCATGCGAAACACATGATTCAGCTGCAAATCATTGCGATGTAGAAGGTTTAGCTTCAAATCCATTCGAAACAAATGATTTAGCTTGAAACACTTGGGATATAAGCGATATAGCTTCAAATGCAGACGAATCAAACAAGTTAGCTTGAAAATCCATGCGATACGCATGATTTAGCTTCAATTCAATGCGAAGTAGAAGGATTAGCTTCAAATCCATGCGAATCAAATGATTTAGGTTTAGATACTTGCGACATAGGTGATACAGCTTCAACTGCAGGGGAAACAAACGAGTTAGCTTCAAATCGATCCAAAACACATGATTCAGCTTCAAATCAATGCTATGTAGAAGATTTAGCATCAAATCCATGCGGAACAAATGATTTAGATTCAGATACTTGTGATTTAAGTGATATAGTTTCAAATGCAGGCGAATCAAACGAGGTAGCTTCAAATCCATGCGAAACAAATGATTTAGCTACAACTCAATGCGATGTAGAAGGTTTAGCTTCAAATCGAAGCGAACCACATGATTTAGCTTCAAATACTTGCGATATAAGTGATATAGATTCAAATACAGGCGAAACGAACGAGTTAGCTTCAAATCCATGCGATACACAAGATTCATTTGCAAATCAATTCGATGTAGAAGGTTCAGCTTCAAATCCATGCGACACATATGATTTAGCTTCAAACACTTGGGATATAGGTGGTATAGCTCCAACTGCATGCGAAACAAACGAGTTACCTTCAAATCCACGCGAAATACATGAGTCAGCTTCAAATCCATGCGACACATATGATTTACCTTCAAATACTTGCGATATAAGTGATATAGCTTCAAAAGCAGGAGGAACAAACGAGGTTGCTTCAGTTCTATGCGAAACAAATGATTTAGCTTCAAATCAATGCGAAGTAGAAGGCTTAGCTTCAAATCCATGCGAAACAAATGATTTAGCTACAAATACTTGTGATATACATTATTTAGCTACAACTGCATGCGAAACAAACGAGTTAGCTTCAAACCCATGCGAAACACATGATTTAGCTTAAAATCAATGCGATGTAGAAGGTTTAGCTTTAAATCCATGCGATACACAAGATTTAGCTTCAAATCAATGCGATGTAGAAGGTTTAGCTTCAAATCCATGCGAAACAAATGATTGTGTTTCAAACACTTGGGATATAGGTGATATAGCTTCAACTGCATGCGAAACAAACGAGTTACCTTCAAATCCACGCAAAACACATGATTTAGCTTCAAATGAATGCGCTGTAGAAGGTTTAGCTTCAAATCCATGCGAAACAAATGATTGAGCTTCAAACACTTGGGATAAAGGTGATATAGCTTCAACTGCATGCGAAACAAATGAGTTACCTTTAAATCCACGCGAAACACATGAATTGATTCAAATGAATGCGATGTAGAAGGTTTAGCTTCAAATCCAAGCGAAACACATGATTTAGCTTCAAATACTTGCGATATAAGTGATCTAGCTTCAAATACAGGCGATATAAGTGATATAGCTTCAAATGGAGGCGAAACAGAAGAGTTAGTGTCAAATCCATGCGGGTCACGTGATTTAACTTCAAATCAATGCGAAGTAGAAGGCGTATTTGCAAATCCATGCGATACAAATTGTTTAGTTTCAAATACTTGGGATATGCATGATTTAGCTTCAGCTGCATTCGTAACAGACGAGTTAGCTTCGAATCCACGCGAAATACATTATTTAGCTTCAAGACAATGCGAATTAGAAGGCTTAGCTTCAAATCCATGCGAATCAAATGGTTTAGTTTCAAATACTTGTGATATACATGATTTAGTTTCAACTGCATACGAAACAAACGAGTTGGCTTCAAAATCCAAGCAAAACACATGATTCAGCTGCAAATCATCGCGATGTAGAAGGTTTAGCTTCAAATCCATTCGAAACAAATGATTTAGCTTGAAACACTTGGGATATAAGCGATATAGCTTCAAATGCAGACGAATCAAACAAGTTAGCTTGAAAATCCATGCGATACGCATGATTTAGCTTCAATTCAATGCGAAGTAGAAGGATTAGCTTCAAATCCATGCGAATCAAATGATTTAGGTTTGGATACTTGCGACATAGGTGATACAGCTTCAACTGCAGGGGAAACAAACGAGTTAGCTTCAAATCGATGCAAAACACATGATTCAGCTTCAAATCAATGCTATGTAGAAGATTTAGCATCAAATCCATGCGGAACAAATGATTTAGATTCAGATACTTGCGATGTAAGTGATATAGTTTCAAATGCAGGCGAAACAAACGAGGTAGCTTCAAATCCATGCGAAACAAATGATTTAGCTACAAATCAATGCGATGTAGAAGGTTTAGCTTCAAATCCATGCGTAACACATGATTTACCTTCAAATCAATTCGAAGTACACGGCTTAGATTCAAATCCATGCGAAACAAATTGTTTGGCTACTCTTACTTGTGTTATACGTTATTCAGATTCAACGGCATGCGCAACAAACGAGTCAGCTTCAAATACATGCGAAACACATGATTTAGCAGCAAATCAATGCGATGTAGAAGGTTTAGCTTCAAATCCATGCGAAACACATTATTTAGCTGCAAATCAGTGCGAAGTAGAAGGCTCAGGTTCAAATCCATGTGATTCAAATGCTTCATATTCAAATACTTGTGAAAGACATGATTTAGCTTCAACTGCATGCGAAACAAACGAGTTAGCTTCAAATCAATTCGATGTAGAAAGTTTAGCTTCAAATCCATGCGAAACAAATGGTTGAGCTACAAATACTTGTGATATACATTATTTAGCTACAACTGCATGCGAAACAAACGAGTTAGCTTCAAATCCATGCGAAACACACGATTTAGATTCAAATCAATGCGATGTAGAAGGTTTAGCTTCAAATCCATGCGAAACACATTATCTAGCTGCAAATCAGTGCGATGTAGATGGCTCAGGTTCAAATCCATGCGATTCAAATGGTTAATCTTCAAATACTTGTGAAAGACATGATTTAGCTTCAACTGCATGCGAAACAAACGAGTTAGCTTCAAATCAATGCGATGTAGAAGGTTTAGCTTTAAATCCATGCGATGTAGAAGGTTTAGCTTTAAATCCATGCGATACACAAGATTTAGCTTCAAATCAATGCGATGTAGAAGGTTTAGCTTCAAATCCATGCGAAACACATGATTTAGCTTCAAATCAATGCGATGTAGAAGGCTTAGCAACAAATCCATGCGAAACAAATGGTTTAGCTAGAAATACTTGTGATATACATTATTTAGCTACAACTGCATGCGAAACAAACTTGTTATCTTCAAATCCATGCGAAACACATGATTTAGCTTCAAATCAATGCGATGTAGAAGGTTTAGCTTTAAATCCATGCGATGTAGAAGGTTTAGCTTTAAATCCATGCGATACACAAGATTTAGCTTCAAATCAATGCGATGTAGGAGGTTTAGCTTCAAATCCATGCGAAACAAATGATTGTGTTTCAAACACTTGGGATATAGGTGATATAGCTTCAACTGCATGCGAAACAAACGAGTTACCTTCAAATCCACGCAAAACACATGATTTAGCTTCAAATCAATGCGCTGTAGAAGGTTTAGCTTCAAATCCATGCGAAACAAATGATTTAGCTTCAAATCAATGCGAAGTAGAAGGCTTAGCTACAAATCCGTGCGAAACAAATGATTTAGCTACAAATACTTGTGATATACATTATTTAGCTACAACTGCATGCGAAACAAACAAGTTAGATTCAAATCCATGCGAAACACATGATTTAGCTTCAAATCAATGCGATGTAGAAGGTTTAGCTTCAAATCCATGCGATGCACAAGATTTAGCTTTAAATCAATTCGATGTAGAAGGTTCAGCTTCAAATCCATGCGACACATATGATTTAGCTTCAAATACTTGCGATATAAGTGATATAGCTTCAAAAGCAGGAGGAACAAACGAGATAGCTTCAATTCTATGCGAAACATATGATTTAGCTTCAAATCAATGCGAAGTAGAAGGCTTAGCTTCAAATCCATGCGAAACAAATGGTTTAGCTACAAATACTTGTGATAAACAATATTTAGCTACAACTGCATGCGAAACAAACGAGATACCTTCAAATCCACGCGAAACACATGAATTGGTTCAAATGAATGCGATGTAGAAGGTTTAGCTTCAAATCCAAGCGAAACACATGATTTAGCTTCAAATACTTGCGATATAAGTGATATAGATTCAAATACAGGCGAAACGAACGAGTTAGCTTCAAATCCATGCAAAACACATGATTAAGCTTCAAAACAATGCGAAGTAGAAGGCTTAGCTTCAAATCCATGCGAAACGAAAGATTTAGCTTCAAATCCATGCGAAACAAATGGTTTAGCTTCAAATACTTGTGATATACGTTATTTAGATTTAACTGCATGGGCGACGAACTAGTTAGCTTCAAATCCATGCGAAACACACGATTTAGCTTCAAATCAATACGAAGTAGAAGGTTTGGCTTCAAATCCATGCTAAGCAAATGATTTAGCTTCAAACAATTGGGGTATAAGTGATATTGCTTTAAATGCAGACTAATCAAACGAGTTAGCTTCAAATCCATGCGAAACACATAATTTAGCTTCAAATCAATGCGATGTAGAAGGTTTAGCTTCAAATCCAAGCGAAACACATGATTTAGCTTCAAATCCATGGGGTGTAGAAGGTTTAGCTTCAACTCCATGCGATCCACATTATTTAGGTGCAAACCAGTGCGAAGTAGAAGGCTCAGGTTCAAAGCCATGCGATTCATATGGTTCATCTTCAAATACTTGCGAAAGACATGATTTAGCTTCAACTGCATGCGAAACAAACGAGTTAGCTTCAAATCCATGCGAAACACATGATTTAGCTTCAAATCAATGCGATGTAGAAGGCTTAGCAACAAATCCATGCGAAACAAATGGTTTAGCTAGAAATACTTGTGATATACATTATTTAGCTACAACTGCATGCGAAACAAACTTGTTATCTTCAAATCCATGCGAAACACATGATTTAGCTTCAAATCAATGCGATGTAGAAGGTTTAGCTTTAAATCCATGCGATGTAGAAGGTTTAGCTTTAAATCCATGCGATACACAAGATTTAGCTTCAAATCAATGCGATGTAGGAGGTTTAGCTTCAAATCCATGCGAAACAAATGATTGTGTTTCAAACACTTGGGATATAGGTGATATAGCTTCAACTGCATGCGAAACAAACGAGTTACCTTCAAATCCATGCGAAAGATATGATTCAGCATCAAATCAGTGTGAAGTAGCAGGCTTAGCATCAAATACCATGCGAATCAAGTGGTTTAGATTCAAGTACTTGTGATATACATGATTTATCTTCAACTGCATGCGACACAAACGAGTTAGCTTCAAATCCATGCGAAACACATAAATTCAGATGCAAATCAATGCGATGTAGAAGGTTTAGCTTCAAATCCATGCCAAACACATGATTTAGCTTCAAATCCAAGGGATGTAGAAGGTTTAGCTTCAAATCCATGAGAAACAAATGATTTAGCTTCAGATACTTGCGATATAAGTGATATAGCTTCAAAATCTGGAGGAACAAACGAGGTAGCTTCAATTCCATGCGAAAAAAAAGATTTAGCTTCAAATCAATGCGATGTAGAAGGTTTAGATTCAAATCCATGCGAAACAAATGATTGTGTTTCAAACACTTGAGATATAGGTGATATAGCTTCAACTGCATGCGAAACAAACGAGTTACCTTCAAACCAACGCGAAACACATGATTTAACTTCAAATCAATGCGAAGTAAGAGGGTTAGCTTCAAATCCATGCGAAACTAATGATTTAGCATCAAATACTTGCGAATATAAGTGATATAGCTTCAACTGCATGTGAAACAAACGTGTTAGCTGCAAATCCAAGCGAAACAGATGATTTAGCTTCAAATCAATGCGATGTAGAAGGTTCAGCTTCAAATCCATGCGAAACAAATGGTTTAGCTACAAATACTTGTGATATACATTATTTAGCTACAACTGCATGCGAAACAAACGAGTTAGCTTCAAATCCATGCGAAACACATGATTTAGCTTCAAATCAATGCGATGTAGAAGGTTTAGCTTCAAATCCATGCGATTTACAAGATTTAGCTTCAAATCAATGCGATGTAGAAGGTTCAGCTTCAAATCCATGCGACACATATGATTTAGCTTCAAATCAGGGTGAAGTAGAAGGCTTAGCATCAAATCCCATGCGAATCAAATGATTTAGATTCAAATACTTGTGATATACAAGATTTAGCTTCAACTGCATGCGACACAAACGAGTTAGCTTCAAATCCATGCGAAACACATGATTCAGCTGCAAATCATTGCGATGTAGAAGGTTTAGCTTCAAATCCATGCGAATCAAATGGTTTAGCTGCAGATACTTGTGATATACATTATTTAGCTACAACTGCATGCGAAACAAACGAGTTAGCCTCAAATCCATGCGAAACACATGATTTAGCTTCAAATCAGTGTGACGTAGAAGGCTTAGCATCAAATCCCATGCGAATCAAATGATTTAGATTCAAATACTTGTGATATACATTATTTAGCTACAACTGCATGCGAAACAAACAAGTTAGCTTCAATTCCAGGCGAAACAAATGATTTAGCTTCAAATCAATGCGAAGTAGAAGGCTTAGCTTCAAATCCATGCGAAACAAATGGATAAGGTACAAATGCTTGTGATATAAATTATTAAGCTACAACTGCATGCGAGACAAACGAGTTAGCTTCAAATCCATGCGAAACACATGATTTAGCTTCAAATCAATGCGATGTAGAAGGTTTAGCTTCAAATCCATGCGATACACAATATTTGCTTTAAATCATGCGATGTAGTACGTTCAGCTTCAAATCCATGCGACACATATGATTTAGCTTCAAATACTTGCGATATAAGTGATATAGCTTCAAAAGCAGGAGGAAAAAACGAGGTAGCTTCAGTTCTATGCGAAACAGACGATTTAGCTTCAAATCAATGCGAAGTAGAAGGCTTAGCTTCAAATCTATGCGAAACACATATGATTTAGCTTAAAATACTTGCGATATAAATGAAGTAACTTCAAATGCAGAGGATACAATCAAGTTAGCTTCAAATCCATGAAAAACACATGATTAAGCTTCAAATCCATGGGCAACACATGATTTAGGTTCATTGTCATGGTAAACACATGATTTAGCTTCACATACATACGAAACAAATGGTTTAGATTCAAATACTTGTGATATACATCATTTACCTTCAACTGCATGCGACTCAAACGAGTTAGCTTCAAATCCATGCGAAACACATGATTCAGATGCAACTCAATACGATGTAGAAGGTTTAGCTTCAAATCCATGCCAAACACATGATTTAGCTCCAAATCAATGCGAAGTAGAAGGCGTAGCTTCAAATCCGTGCGGAACAAATGGTTATGCTTCAAAAACTTGTGATATAAGTGATATAGATTCAACTGCAGGCGAAACAAACGAGATAGCTTCAAATCCATGCAACACACATGATTAAGCTTCAAAACAATGCGAAGTAGAAGGCTTAGCTTCAAATCCATGCGAAACACACGATTTAGCTTCAAATCAATGCGATGTAGAAGGTTTAGATTCAAATCCATGCGAAACAAATGATTGTGTTTCAAACACTTGGGATATAGGTGATATAGCTTTAACTGCATGCGAAACAAACGAGTTACCTTCAAATCAACGCGAAACACATGATTTAGCTTCAAATCAATGCGATGTAGAAGGTTTAGCTACAAATCCATGCGAAACAAATGATTTAGCTTCAAATCAATGCGAAGTAGAAGGCTTAGCTTCAAATCCATGCGAATCAAATGGTTTAGCTACAGATACTTGTGATATACATTATTTAGCTACAACTGCATGCGAAACAAACGAGTTAGCCTCAAATCCATGCGAAACACATGATTTAGCTTCAAATCAGGGTGAAGTAGAAGGCTTAGCATCAAATCCCATGCGAATCAAATGATTTAGATTCAAATACTTGTGATATACATGATTTAGCTTCAACTGCATGCGACACAAACGAGTTAGCTTCAAATCCATGCGAAACACATGATTCAGCTGCAAATCATTGCGATGTAGAAGGTTTAGCTTCAAATCCATTCGAAACAAATGATTTAGCTTGAAACACTTGGGATATAAGCGATATAGCTTCAAATGCAGACGAATCAAACAAGTTAGCTTGAAAATCCATGCGATACGCATGATTTAGCTTCAATTCAATGCGAAGTAGAAGGATTAGCTTCAAATCCATGCGAATCAAATGATTTAGGTTTAGATACTTGCGACATAGGTGATACAGCTTCAACTGCAGGGGAAACAAACGAGTTAGCTTCAAATCGATCCAAAACACATGATTCAGCTTCAAATCAATGCTATGTAGAAGATTTAGCATCAAATCCATGCGGAACAAATGATTTAGATTCAGATACTTGTGATTTAAGTGATATAGTTTCAAATGCAGGCGAATCAAACGAGGTAGCTTCAAATCCATGCGAAACAAATGATTTAGCTACAACTCAATGCGATGTAGAAGGTTTAGCTTCAAATCGAAGCGAACCACATGATTTAGCTTCAAATACTTGCGATATAAGTGATATAGATTCAAATACAGGCGAAACGAACGAGTTAGCTTCAAATCCATGCGATACACAAGATTCATTTGCAAATCAATTCGATGTAGAAGGTTCAGCTTCAAATCCATGCGACACATATGATTTAGCTTCAAACACTTGGGATATAGGTGGTATAGCTCCAACTGCATGCGAAACAAACGAGTTACCTTCAAATCCACGCGAAATACATGAGTCAGCTTCAAATCCATGCGATGTAGAAGGTTTAGCTTTAAATCCATGCGATGTAGATGGTTTAGCTTTAAATCCATGCGATACACAAGATTTAGCTTCAAATCAATGCGATGTAGAAGGTTTAGCTTCAAATCCATGCGAAACAAATGATTGTGTTTCAAACACTTGGGATATAGGTGATATAGCTTCAACTGCATGCGAAACAAACGAGTTACCTTCAAATCCACGCAAAACACATGATTTAGCTTCAAATGAATGCGCTGTAGAAGGTTTAGCTTCAAATCCATGCGAAACAAATGATTGAGCTTCAAACACTTGGGATAAAGGTGATATAGCTTCAACTGCATGCGAAACAAATGAGTTACCTTCAAATCCACGCGAAACACATGAATTGATTCAAATGAATGCGATGTAGAAGGTTTAGCTTCAAATCCAAGCGAAACACATGATTTAGCTTCAAATACTTGCGATATAAGTGATCTAGCTTCAAATACAGGCGATATAAGTGATATAGCTTCAAATGGAGGCGAAACAGAAGAGTTAGTGTCAAATCCATGCGGGTCACGTGATTTAACTTCAAATCAATGCGAAGTAGAAGGCGTATTTGCAAATCCATGCGATACAAATTGTTTAGTTTCAAATACTTGGGATATGCATGATTTAGCTTCAGCTGCATTCGTAACAGACGAGTTAGCTTCGAATCCACGCGAAATACATTATTTAGCTTCAAGACAATGCGAATTAGAAGGCTTAGCTTCAAATCCATGCGAATCAAATGGTTTAGTTTCAAATACTTGTGATATACATGATTTAGTTTCAACTGCATACGAAACAAACGAGTTGGCTTCAAAATCCAAGCAAAACACATGATTCAGCTGCAAATCATCGCGATGTAGAAGGTTTAGCTTCAAATCCATTCGAAACAAATGATTTAGCTTGAAACACTTGGGATATAAGCGATATAGCTTCAAATGCAGACGAATCAAACAAGTTAGCTTGAAAATCCATGCGATACGCATGATTTAGCTTCAATTCAATGCGAAGTAGAAGGATTAGCTTCAAATCCATGCGAATCAAATGATTTAGGTTTGGATACTTGCGACATAGGTGATACAGCTTCAACTGCAGGGGAAACAAACGAGTTAGCTTCAAATCGATGCAAAACACATGATTCAGCTTCAAATCAATGCTATGTAGAAGATTTAGCATCAAATCCATGCGGAACAAATGATTTAGATTCAGATACTTGCGATGTAAGTGATATAGTTTCAAATGCAGGCGAAACAAACGAGGTAGCTTCAAATCCATGCGAAACAAATGATTTAGCTACAAATCAATGCGATGTAGAAGGTTTAGCTTCAAATCCATGCGTAACACATGATTTACCTTCAAATCAATTCGAAGTACACGGCTTAGATTCAAATCCGTGCGAAACAAATTGTTTGGCTACTCTTACTTGTGTTATACGTTATTCAGATTCAACGGCATGCGCAACAAACGAGTCAGCTTCAAATACATGCGAAACACATGATTTAGCAGCAAATCAATGCGATGTAGAAGGTTTAGCTTCAAATCCATGCGAAACACATTATTTAGCTGCAAATCAGTGCGAAGTAGAAGGCTCAGGTTCAAATCCATGTGATTCAAATGCTTCATATTCAAATACTTGTGAAAGACATGATTTAGCTTCAACTGCATGCGAAACAAACGAGTTAGCTTCAAATCAATTCGATGTAGAAAGTTTAGCTTCAAATCCATGCGAAACAAATGGTTGAGCTACAAATACTTGTGATATACATTATTTAGCTACAACTGCATGCGAAACAAACGAGTTAGCTTCAAATCCATGCGAAACACACGATTTAGATTCAAATCAATGCGATGTAGAAGGTTTAGCTTCAAATCCATGCGAAACACATTATCTAGCTGCAAATCAGTGCGATGTAGATGGCTCAGGTTCAAATCCATGCGATTCAAATGGTTAATCTTCAAATACTTGTGAAAGACATGATTTAGCTTCAACTGCATGCGAAACAAACGAGTTAGCTTCAAATCAATGCGATGTAGAAGGTTTAGCTTTAAATCCATGCGATGTAGAAGGTTTAGCTTTAAATCCATGCGATACACAAGATTTAGCTTCAAATCAATGCGATGTAGAAGGTTTAGCTTCAAATCCATGCGAAACACATGATTTAGCTTCAAATCAATGCGATGTAGAAGGCTTAGCAACAAATCCATGCGAAACAAATGGTTTAGCTAGAAATACTTGTGATATACATTATTTAGCTACAACTGCATGCGAAACAAACTTGTTATCTTCAAATCCATGCGAAACACATGATTTAGCTTCAAATCAATGCGATGTAGAAGGTTTAGCTTTAAATCCATGCGATGTAGAAGGTTTAGCTTTAAATCCATGCGATACACAAGATTTAGCTTCAAATCAATGCGATGTAGGAGGTTTAGCTTCAAATCCATGCGAAACAAATGATTGTGTTTCAAACACTTGGGATATAGGTGATATAGCTTCAACTGCATGCGAAACAAACGAGTTACCTTCAAATCCACGCAAAACACATGATTTAGCTTCAAATCAATGCGCTGTAGAAGGTTTAGCTTCAAATCCATGCGAAACAAATGATTTAGCTTCAAATCAATGCGAAGTAGAAGGCTTAGCTACAAATCCGTGCGAAACAAATGATTTAGCTACAAATACTTGTGATATACATTATTTAGCTACAACTGCATGCGAAACAAACAAGTTAGATTCAAATCCATGCGAAACACATGATTTAGCTTCAAATCAATGCGATGTAGAAGGTTTAGCTTCAAATCCATGCGATGCACAAGATTTAGCTTTAAATCAATTCGATGTAGAAGGTTCAGCTTCAAATCCATGCGACACATATGATTTAGCTTCAAATACTTGCGATATAAGTGATATAGCTTCAAAAGCAGGAGGAACAAACGAGATAGCTTCAATTCTATGCGAAACATATGATTTAGCTTCAAATCAATGCGAAGTAGAAGGCTTAGCTTCAAATCCATGCGAAACAAATGGTTTAGCTACAAATACTTGTGATAAACAATATTTAGCTACAACTGCATGCGAAACAAACGAGATACCTTCAAATACACGCGAAACACATGAATTGGTTCAAATGAATGCGATGTAGAAGGTTTAGCTTCAAATCCAAGCGAAACACATGATTTAGCTTTAAATCAATTCGATGTAGAAGGTTCAGCTTGAAATCCATGCGACACATATGATTTAGCTTCAAATACTTGCGATATAAGTGATATAGCTTCAAAAGCAGGAGGAACAAACGAGATAGCTTCAATTCTATGCGAAACATATGATTTAGCTTCAAATCAATGCGAAGTAGAAGGCTTAGCTTCAAATCCATGCGAAACAAATGGTTTAGCTACAAATACTTGTGATAAACAATATTTAGCTACAACTGCATGCGAAACAAACGAGATACCTTCAAATCCACGCGAAACACATGAATTGGTTCAAATGAATGCGATGTAGAAGGTTTAGCTTCAAATCCAAGCGAAACACATGATTTAGCTTCAAATACTTGCGATATAAGTGATATAGATTCAAATACAGGCGAAACGAACGAGTTAGCTTCAAATCCATGCAAAACACATGATTAAGCTTCAAAACAATGCGAAGTAGAAGGCTTAGCTTCAAATCCATGCGAAACGAAAGATTTAGCTTCAAATCCATGCGAAACAAATGGTTTAGCTTCAAATACTTGTGATATACGTTATTTAGATTTAACTGCATGGGCGACGAACTAGTTAGCTTCAAATCCATGCGAAACACACGATTTAGCTTCAAATCAATACGAAGTAGAAGGTTTGGCTTCAAATCCATGCTAAGCAAATGATTTAGCTTCAAACAATTGGGGTATAAGTGATATTGCTTTAAATGCAGACTAATCAAACGAGTTAGCTTCAAATCCATGCGAAACACATAATTTAGCTTCAAATCAATGCGATGTAGAAGGTTTAGCTTCAAATCCAAGCGAAACACATGATTTAGCTTCAAATCCATGGGGTGTAGAAGGTTTAGCTTCAACTCCATGCGATCCACATTATTTAGGTGCAAACCAGTGCGAAGTAGAAGGCTCAGGTTCAAAGCCATGCGATTCATATGGTTCATCTTCAAATACTTGCGAAAGACATGATTTAGCTTCAACTGCATGCGAAACAAACGAGTTAGCTTCAAATCCATGCGAAACACATGATTTAGCTTCAAATCAATGCGATGTAGAAGGCTTAGCAACAAATCCATGCGAAACAAATGGTTTAGCTAGAAATACTTGTGATATACATTATTTAGCTACAACTGCATGCGAAACAAACTTGTTATCTTCAAATCCATGCGAAACACATGATTTAGCTTCAAATCAATGCGATGTAGAAGGTTTAGCTTTAAATCCATGCGATGTAGAAGGTTTAGCTTTAAATCCATGCGATACACAAGATTTAGCTTCAAATCAATGCGATGTAGGAGGTTTAGCTTCAAATCCATGCGAAACAAATGATTGTGTTTCAAACACTTGGGATATAGGTGATATAGCTTCAACTGCATGCGAAACAAACGAGTTACCTTCAAATCCACGCAAAACACATGATTTAGCTTCAAATCAATGCGCTGTAGAAGATTTAGCTTCAAATCCATGCGAAACAAATGATTTAGCTTCAAATCAATGCGAAGTAGAAGGCTTAGCTACAAATCCGTGCGAAACAAATGATTTAGCTACAAATACTTGTGATATACATTATTTAGCTACAACTGCATGCGAAACAAACAAGTTAGATTCAAATCCATGCGAAACACATGATTTAGCTTCAAATCAATGCGATGTAGAAGGTTTAGCTTCAAATCCATGCGATGCACAAGATTTAGCTTTAAATCAATTCGATGTAGAAGGTTCAGCTTCAAATCCATGCGACACATATGATTTAGCTTCAAATACTTGCGATATAAGTGATATAGCTTCAAAAGCAGGAGGAACAAACGAGATAGCTTCAATTCTATGCGAAACATATGATTTAGCTTCAAATCAATGCGAAGTAGAAGGCTTAGCTTCAAATCCATGCGAAACAAATGGTTTAGCTACAAATACTTGTGATAAACAATATTTAGCTACAACTGCATGCGAAACAAACGAGATACCTTCAAATACACGCGAAACACATGAATTGGTTCAAATGAATGCGATGTAGAAGGTTTAGCTTCAAATCCAAGCGAAACACATGATTTAGCTTCAAATACTTGCGATATAAGTGATATAGATTCAAATACAGGCGAAACGAACGAGTTAGCTTCAAATCCATGCAAAACACATGATTAAGCTTCAAAACAATGCGAAGTAGAAGGCTTAGCTTCAAATCCATGCGAAACGAAAGATTTAGCTTCAAATCCATGCGAAACAAATGGTTTAGCTTCAAATACTTGTGATATACGTTATTTAGATTTAACTGCATGGGCGACGAACTAGTTAGCTTCAAATCCATGCGAAACACACGATTTAGCTTCAAATCAATACGAAGTAGAAGGTTTGGCTTCAAATCCATGCTAAGCAAATGATTTAGCTTCAAACAATTGGGGTATAAGTGATATAGCTTTAAATGCAGACTAATCAAACGAGTTAGCTTCAACTCCATGCGAAACACATAATTTAGCTTCAAATCAATGCGATGTAGAAGGTTTAGCTTCAAATCCAAGCGAAACACATGATTTAGCTTCAAATCCATGGGGTGTGGAAGGTTTAGCTTCAACTCCATGCGAACCACATTATTTAGGTGCAAACCAGTGCGAAGTAGAAGGCTCAGGTTCAAAGCCATGCGATTCATATGGTTCATCTTCAAATACTTGCGAAAGACATGATTTAGCTTCAACTGCATGCGAAACAAACGAGTTAGCTTCAAATCCATGCGAAACACACGATTTAGCTTCCAATCATTGCGAAATAGAAGTCTTAGCTTCACATCCATGCGAAACAAATGATTTACCTTCATATACTTGCGGTATAAGTGATATAGCTTCAAATGCAGGCGAAACAACTGAGTTAGCTTCAAATCCGTGCGAGACACATGATTTTGCTTCAAATCAAAGCGAAGTAGAAGGCTTATCTTCAAACACATGCGAAACACATTATTTGCCGTCAAATAATATCGGTATAAATGAAATAGCGTCAAATGCAGGCGAAACACACGAGTTAACTTCAAGTCCAAACGACACACATGATTTAGCTTTAAATCCATGCGAAACACATGATTTATCTTCAAATTCATGCGGAGCACATGGTTTAGCATCAAATACATGCGAAACAAATTGTTTAGCCGAAGATACTTATGATATACATGACTTAGCTTCAACTGCAGGCGAAACAAACGAGATAGCTTCAAATCCATATGAAACACATGATTTAGCTTCAAGTTCATGACAAAAACATGTGTTAGCATCATATATTTTCGAAACAAATGGTTTAGATTCATATACTTGTGATAAACATGATTTAGCTTCAACTGCATGCGGAACATACGTGTTAGATTCGAATCCACGCGAAATACATTATTTAGCTTCAAGACAATGCGAATTAGAAGGCTTAGCTTCAAATCCATGCGAAACAAATGGTTTAGCTACAAATACTTGTGATTTACATTATTTAGCTACAACTGCATGCGAAACAAACGAGTTAGCTTCAAATCCATGCGAAACACATGATTTAGCTTCAAATCAATGCGATGTAGAAGGCTTAGCAACAAATCCATGCGAAACAAATGGTTTAGCTAGAAATACTTGTGATATACATTATTTAGCTACAACTGCATGCGAAACAAACTTGTTATCTTCAAATCCATGCGAAACACATGATTTAGCTTCAAATCAATGCGATGTAGAAGGTTTAGCTTTAAATCCATGCGATACACAAGATTAAGCTTCAAATCAATGCAATGTAGAAGGTTTAGCATCAAATCCATGCGAAACAAATGATTGTGTTTCAAACACTTGGGATATAGGTGATATAGCTTCAACTGCATGCGAAACAAACGAGTTACCTTCAAATCCACGCAAAACACATGATTTAGCTTCAAATCAATGCGCTGTAGAAGGTTTAGCTTCAAATCCATGCGAAACAAATGATTTAGCTTCAAATCAATGCGAAGTAGAAGGCTTAGCTTCAAATCCATGCGAAACAAATGGTTTAGCTACAAATACTTGTGATATACATTATTTAGCTACAACTGCATGCGAAACAAACAAGTTAGATCAAATCCACGCGAAACACATGAATTGGTTCAAATGAATGCGATGTAGAAGGTTTAGCTTCAAATCCAAGCGAAACACATGATTTAGCTTCAAATACTTGCGATATAAGTGATATAGATTCAAATACAGGCGAAACGAATGAGTTAGCTTCAAATCCATGCAAAACACATGATTAAGCTTCAAAACAATGCGAAGTAGAAGGCCTAGCTTCAAATCCATGCGAAACGAAATATTTAGCTTCAAATCCATGCGAAACAAATGGTTTAGCTTCAAATACTTGTGATATACTTTATTTAGATTTAACTGCATGGGCGACGAACTAGTTAGCTTCAAATCCATGCGAAACACACGATTTAGCTTCAAATCAATACGATGTAGAAGGTTTGGCTTCAAATCCATACTAAGCAAATGATTTAGCTTCAAACAATTGGGGTATAAGTGATATTGCTTTAAATGCAGACTAATCAAACGAGTTAGCTTCAAATCCATGCGAAACACATAATTTAGCTTCAAATCAATGCGATGTAGAAGGTTTAGCTTCAAATCCAAGCGAAACACATGATTTAGCTTCAAATCCATGGGGTGTAGAAGGTTTAGCTTCAACTCCATGCGAACCACATTATTTAGGTGCAAACCAGTGCGAAGTAGAAGGCTCAGGTTCAAAGCCATGCGATTCATATGGTTCATCTTCAAATACTTGCGAAAGACATGATTTAGCTTCAACTGCATGCGAAACAAACGAGTTAGCTTCAAATCCATGCGTAACACACGATTTAGCTTCCAATCAATGCGAAATAGAAGTCTTAGCTTCACATCCATGCGAAACAAATGATTTACCTTCATATACTTGCGGTATAAGTGATATAGCTTCAAATGCAGGCGAAACAAATGAGTTAGCTTCAAATCCGTGCGAGACACATGATTTTGCTTCAAATCAAAGCGAAGTAGAAGGCTTATCTTCAAACACATGCGAAACACATTATTTGCCGTCAAATAATTGCGGTATAAATGAAATAGCGTCAAATGCAGGCGAAACACACGAGTTAGCTTCAAGTCCAAACGACACACATGATTTAGCTTTAAATCCATGCGAAACACATGATTTATCTTCAAATTCATGCGGAGCACATGGTTTAGCATCAAATACATGCGAAACAAATTGTTTAGCCGAAGATACTTATGATATACATGACTTAGCTTCAACTGCAGGCGAAACAAACGAGATAGCTTCAAATCCATATGAAACACATGATTTAGCTTCAAGTTCATGACAAAAACATGTGTTAGCATCATATATTTTCGAAACAAATGGTTTAGATTCATATACTTGTGATAAACATGATTTAGCTTCAACTGCATGCGGAACATACGAGTTAGATTCGAATCCACGCGAAATACATTATTTAGCTTCAAGACAATGCGAATTAGAAAGCTTAGCATCAAATCCATGCGAAACAAATGGTTTAGCTACAAATACTTGTGATTTACATTATTTAGCTACAACTGCATGCGAAACAAACGAGTTAGCTCCAAATCCATGCGAAACACATGATTTAGCTTCAAATCAATGCGATGTAGAAGGCTTAGCTACAAATCCATGCGAAACAATTGGTTTAGCTAGAAATACTTGTGATATACATTATTTAGCTACAACTGCATGCGAAACAAACTTGTTATCTTCAAATCCATGCGAAACACATGATTTAGCTTCAAATCAATGCGATGTAGAAGGTTTAGCTTTAAATCCATGCGATACACAAGATTAAGCTTCAAATCAATGCGATGTAGAAGGTTTAGCTTCAAATCCATGCGAAACAAATGATTGTGTTTCAAACACTTGGGATATAGGTGATATAGCTTCAACTGCATGCGAAACAAACGAGTTACCTTCAAATCCACGCAAAACACACGATTTAGCTTCAAATCAATGCGCTGTAGAAGGTTTAGCTTCAAATCCATGCGAAACAAATGATTTAGCTTCAAATCAATGCGAAGTAGAAGGCTTAGCTACAAATCCATGCGAAACAAATGGTTTAGCTACAAATACTAGTGATATACATTATTTAGCTACAACTGCATGCGAAACAAACGAGTTAGCTTCAAATCGATGCGAAACACAATATTTAGCGTCAAATCAATGCGAAGTAGAAGGCAGAGCTTCAAATCCATGCGATACAAATGGTTTAGCTTCAAATACTTGTGATATACATGATTTAGCTTCAACTGCATTCGAAGCAAACGAGTTAGCTCCGAATGCAAGCGAAACACATAATTTAGCTTCAAATCAATGCGAAGTAGCAGGTTTAACTTCAAATCCATGCCAAACACATGATTTAGCTTCAAATCCATGGGATGTAGAAGGTTTAGCTTCAAATCTATGCGAAACACATTTGTTAGGTGCAAATCAGTGCGAAGTAGAAGGCTCAGGTTCAAAGCCATGCGATTCAAATGGTTCATCTTCAAATACTTGTGAAAGACATGATTTAGCTTCAACTGCATGCGAAACAAACGAGTTACCTTCAAATCCACGCGAAACACATGATTTAGCTTCAAATCAATGTGATGTAGAAGGCTAAGCTTCAAATCCATGCAAAACACATGATTTAGGATCCAATCAATGCGAAGTAGAAAGCTTAGCTTCAAATCCATGCGAAACAAATGGTTTAGCTTCAAATACTTGCGATATAAATGATACAGCTTCAAATACAGGAGAAACAAACGAGTTAGCTTCAAATCCATGCAAAATACACGATTTAGCTTCAATTCAATGCCAAGTAGAAGGCTTAGCTTCAAATCCATGCCAATAAATTGTTTAGCTACAAATACTTGTGATATACGTTATTTAGATTTAACTGCAGGCGACACAAACGAGTTAGCTTCAAATCCATGCGAAACACACGATTTAGCTGCAAATCAATGCGAAGTAGAAGGTTTAGCTTCAAATCCGTGCGAAACAAATGGTTTAGTTACAAATACTTGTGATATACATTATTTAGCTACAACTGCGTGCGAAACACATGATTTAGCTTCAAATCAATGCGAAACACATGATTTATTTTCAAATCAATGCGATGTAAAAGGTTTAGCTCCAAATCCATGCGAAACAAATTGTTTAGCTACAAATACTTGTGTTATACGTTATTTAGATTCAATTGCATGCGCAACAAACGAGTCAGCTTCAAATACATGCGAAACACATGATTTAGCAGCAAATCAATGCGATGTAGAAGGTTTAGCTTCAAATCCATGCGAAACAAATGATTGAGCTTCAAATCACTGCGATGTAGAAGGTTTAACTTCAAATCCAAGCGAAACACATGCTTTAGCTTCAAATACTTGCGATATAAGTGATCTAGCTTTTAAAAAAGGCGAAACGAACGAGTTAGCTTCAAATCCATGCCAAACACATGATTCAGCTGCAAATCAATGCGATGTAGAAGGTTTAGCTTCAAATCCATGCCAAACACATGATTTAGCTTCAAATCTATGGGATGTAGAAGGTTTAGCTTCAAATCCATGGGATGTAGAAGGTTTAGCTTCAAATCCATTCGAAACACATTTGTTAGGTGCAAATCAGTGGGAAGTAGAAGGCTCAGGTTCAAAGCCATGCGATTCAAGTGGTTCATCTTCAAATACTTGTGAAAGACATGATTTAGCTTCAACTGCATGCGAAACAAACGAGTTACCTTCAAATCCACGCGAAACACATGATTTAGCTTCAAATCAATGTGATGTAGAAGGCCAAGCTTCAAATCCATGCAAAACACTCGATTTAGCATCCAATCAATGCGAAGTAGAAGGCTTAGCTTCAAATCCATGCGAAACAAATGGTTTAGCTTCAAATACTTGCGATATAAATGATACAGCTTCAAATACAGGAGAAACAAACGAGTTAGCTTCAAATCCATGCAAAACACACGATTTAGCTTCAATTCAATGCCAAGTAGAAGGCTTAGCTTCAAATCCATGCGAATCAATTGTTTAGCTGCAAATACTTGTGATATACATGATTTAGTTTCAACTGCATGCGAAACAAACGAGTTAGCTTCAAATCGATGCGATACAAATGGTTTAGCTTCAAATACTTGCGAATCTAATGGTTCGGCTTGAAATACTAGTGAAATGCATGATTTAGCTTCAACTGCATGCGAAACAAATGAATTACATTCAAATCCAAGCGAAACACATGATTTAGCTTCAAATACTTGTGATATACATGATATAGCTTCAAATGCATGCGAAACAAACGGGTTAGCTTCAAATCCATGCGAAACACATGATTTAGGTTCAAATCAATGCGATGTAGAAGGTTTAGCTTCAAATCCATGCAAAACACGTGATTTAGCTTCCTATTAATGCGAAGTAGAAGGCTTAGCTTCAGTTCTATACGAAACAAATGATTTAGCTTCAAATCAATGCGAAGTACAAGGCTTAGCTTCAAATCCATGCGAAACAAATGATTTAGCTACAAATACTTGTGATATACATTATTTAGCTACAACTGCATGCGAAACAAACGAGTTAGCTTCAAATCTACGCGAAACACATGAATTGGTTCAAATGAATGCGATGTAGAAGGTTCAGCTTAAAATCCATGCGACACATATGATTTAGCTTCAAATACTTGCGATATAAGTGATATAGCTTCAAAAGCAGGAGGAACAAACGAGGAAACTTCAGTTCTATGCGAAACAAATGATTTAGCTTCAAATCAATGCGAAGTAGAAGGTTTAGCTTCAAATCCATGCGAAACAAATGATTTAGTCACAAATACTTGTGATATACATTATTTAGCTACAACTGCATGCGAAACAAACGAGTTAGCTTCAAATCCATGCGAAACACATGATTTAGCTTACAATCAATGCGATGTAGAAGATTTAGCATCAAAACCATGCGAAACAAATGATTGAGCTTCAAACACTTGGGATATAGGTGGTATAGCTCCAACTGCATGCGAAACAAACGAGTTACCTTCAAATCCACGCGAAACACATGAGTTAGCTTCTAATCAATGCGATGTAGAAGGTTTAGCTTCAAATCCATGCGAAACAAATGATTGAGCTTCAAACACTTGGGATCAAGGTGATATAGATTCAACTGCATGCGAAACAAACGAGTTACCTTCAAATCCACGCGAAACATATGATTTAGCTTCAAATGAATGCGATGTAGAAGGTTTAGCTTCAAATCCAAGCGAAACACATGATTTAGCTTCAAATACTTGCGATATAAGTGATATAGATTCAAATACAGGCTAAACGAACGAGTTAGCTTCAAATCCATGCGAAACACATGATTCATTTGCAAATCAATGCGATGTAGAAGGTTCAGCATTAAATCCATGCAAAACACGTGATTTAGCTTCCAATTAATGCGAAGTAGAAGGCTTAGCTTCAAATCCATGCGAAACAGATGATTAAGCTTCCAATCAATGCTATGTAGAAGGTTTAGCTGCAAATCCATGCGACACAGATGATTTAGCTTCAGATACTTGCGATATAAGTAATATAGCTTCAAATGCAGACGAAACAAACGAGTTTGCTTCAAATGCAAGCGGAACGCATGATTTAGCATCAAATCAATGCGATGTAGGAGGTTTGGCGTCAAATCCAAGCGAAACACATGACCTAGCTTCAAATCAATGCGATGTAGAAGGTTTAGCTTCAAATCCATGCGATACACAAGATTTAGCTTCAA
The DNA here is from genome assembly GCF_051020955.1 of Megalopta genalis. Taxonomy (NCBI): domain Eukaryota; kingdom Metazoa; phylum Arthropoda; class Insecta; order Hymenoptera; family Halictidae; genus Megalopta; species Megalopta genalis. Next base: position 124,455 of record NW_027476450.1, on the reverse strand, counting down.
ATCAATGCGATGTAGAAAGTTCAGCTTCAAATCCATGCGACGCACATGATTTAGCTTCAAATACTTGCGATATAAGTGATATAGCTTCAACTGCATGCAAAACAAACGAGTTACCTTCAAATCCACGCGAAACACATGATTTAGCTTCAAATCAATGCGATGTAGAAGGTTTAGCATCAAATCCCATGCGAATCAAATGGTTTAGATTCAAATACTTGTGATATACATGATTTAGCTTCAACTGCATGCGACACAAACGAGTTAGCTTCAAATCCATGCGAAACACATGATTCAGCTGCAAATCATTGCGATGTAGAAGGTTTAGCTTCAAATCCATGCCAAACACTTGATTTAGCTTCATATTCATGGGATGTAGGAGGTTTAGCTTCAAATCCATGAGAAACAAATGATTTAGCTTCAGATACTTGCGATATAAATGATATAGATTCAACTGCATGCGAAAAAAACGATTCAGCTTCAAATCCAAGGGAAACACATGATTTAACTTCAAATCAATGCGAAGTAAAAGGCTTAGCTTCAAATCCATGCGAAACGAATGATTTAGCATCAAATACTTGCGAATATAAGTGATATAGCTTCAAATGCAGGCGAAACAAACAAGTTAGCTTCAGACCCATGCGAAACACATGATTTAGTTGCAAATCAATGCGATGTAGAGGGTTTAGCTTCAAATCCATGTGTTACACAAGATTTAGCTTCAAATACTTGCGATATAAGTGATATAGCTTCAAAAGCTGGAGGAACAAAAGAGGTAGCTTCAATTCCATGCGAAACAAATGATTTAGCTTCAAATCAATGCGATGTAGAAGGTTTAGCTTTAAATCCAAGCGAAACACATATGATTTAGCTTCAAATACATGCGATATAAATGAAGCAACTTCAAATGCTGAGGATACCATCAAGTTAGATTCAAATCCATGCAAAACACATGATTAAGCTTCAAATCCATGGGCAACACATGATTTAGGTTCATTGTCAAACACATGATTTAGCTTCACACACATGCGAAACAAATGGTTAGCTTCTAATACTTGTCATATACATGATATAGCTCCAACTGCATGCGAAACAAACGAGTTAGCTTCAAATCCATGCGAAAGACATGATTCAGCATCACATCAGTGTGAAGTAGAAGGCTTAGCATCAAATCCCATGCGAATCAAATGGTTTAGATTCAAATACTTGTGATATACATGATTTAGCTTCAACTGCATGCGACACAAACGAGTTAGCTTCAAATCCATGTGAAACACATGATTCAGATGCAAATCAATGCGATGTAGAAGGTTTAGCTTCAAATCCATGCAAAACACGTGATTTAGCTTCAATTCAATGCCAAGTAGAAGGCTTAGCTTCAAATCCAGGCGAATCAATTGTTTTGGTGCAAATACTTGTGATATATATGATTTAGTTTCAACTGCATGCGAAACAAACGAGTTAGCTTCAAATCCATTCGAAACACAATATTTAGCGTCAAATCAATGCGAAGTAGAAGGCTTTGCTTCAAATATATGCGAAAGAAATGGTTTAGCTTCAAATACTTGTGATATACGTTATTTAGATTTAACTGCATGCGCAACGAACGAGTTAGCTTCAAATCCATGCGAAACACATGATTTAGCTGCAAATCAATGCGAAGTAGAAGGCTTAGCTTCAAATCCATGCCAAACAAATGGTTTAGCTACAAATACTTGTGATATACATTATTTAGCTACAACTGCATACGAAACAAACGAGTTAGCTTCAAATCCATGCGAAACACATGATTTAGCTTCAAATCAATGCGATGTAGAAGGTTTAGCTTCAAATCCATGCGATACACAAGATTTAGCTTCAATTAAATGCGATGAAGAAGGTTCAGCTTCAAATCCATGCGACACATATGAATTAGCTTCAAATACTTGCGATATAAGTGATATAGCTTCAAAAGCAGGAGGAACAAACGAGGTAGCTTCAATTCTATGCGAAACAAATGATTTAGCTTCAAATCAACGCGAAGTAGATGGCATAGCTTCAAATCCATGCGAAACAATTGGTTTAGCTACAAATACTTGTGATATACATTATTTAGCTGCAACTGCATACGAAACAAACGAGTTAGCTTCAGATCCATGCGAAACACAATGATTTAGCTTCAAATCAATGCGATGTAGAAGGCTCAGGTTCAAAGCCATGCGATTCAAATGGTTCATCTTCAAATACTTGTGAAAGACATGATTTAGCTTCAACTGCATGCGAAACAAACGAGTTACCTTCAAATCCACGCGAAACACATGATTTAGCTTCAAATCAATACGAAGTAGCAGGTTTAGCTTCAAATCCATGCGAAACACATGATTTAGCTTCAAATGCTTGCAATATAAGAGATATAGTTTCAAATGCAGGCGAAACGAACGAGTGAGCTTCAAACCCATGCGAAACACATGATTCAGCTGCAAATCAATGCGATGTAGAAGGTTTAGCTTCAAATCCATGCCAAACACATGATTTAGCTTCAAATCCATGGGATGTAGAAGGTTTAGCTTCAAATCCATGCGATACACATTATTTAGGTGCAAATCAGTGCGAAATAGAAGGCTCAGGTTCAAAGCCACGCGATTCAAATGGTTCATCTTCAAATACTTGTGAAAGACATGATTTAGCTTCAACTGCATGCGAAACAAACGAGTTACCTTCAAATCCACGCGGAACACATGATTTAGCTTCAAATCAATGCGATGTAGAAGGTTTAGCTTCAAATCCAAGCGAAACACATGATTTAGCTTCCAATACTTGCGATATAAGTGATATAGTTTCAAATGCAGGAGAAACGAAAGAGTTAGCTTCAAATCCATGCGAAATACATGATTCAGCTGCAAATCAATGCGATGTAGAAGGCTTAGCTTCAAATCCATGCAAAACACGTGATTTAGGATCCAATCAATGCTAAGTAGAAGGCTTAGCTTCAAATCCATGCGAAACAAATGCTTTAGCTTCAAATACTTGCGATATAAATGATATAGCTTCAAATACAGGAGAAACAAACGAGTTAGCTTCAAATCCATGCAAAACACACGATTTAGCTTCAATTCAATGCCAAGTAGAAGGCTTAGCTTCAAATCCAGGCGAATCAATTGTTTTGGTGCAAATACTTGTGATATACATGATTTAGTTTCAACTGCATGCGAAACAAACGAGTTAGCTTCAAATCCATTCGAAACACATGATTCAGCTGAAAATCAATGCGATGTAGAAGGTTTAGCTTCAAATCCATGCCATACACATGATTTAGCTTCAAATCCATGGGATGTAGAAGGTTTAGCTTCAAATCCATGCGAAACACATTATTTAGGTGCAAATCATTGCGAAGTAGAAGGCTCAGGTTCAAAGCCATGCGATTCAAATGGTTCATCTTCAAATACTTGTGAAAGACATGATTTAGCTTCAACTGCATGCGAAACAAACGAGTTACCTTCAAATCCACGCGAAACACATGATTTAGCTTCAAATCAATGCGAGGTAGCAGGTTTAGCTTGAAATCCATGCGAAACAAATGATTGAGATTCCTACACTTGGGATGTAGGTGATATAGCTTCAACTGCAAGCGAAACAAATGACTTACATTCAAATCCAAGCGAAACACATAATTTAGCTTCCAATACTTGCGATATAAGTGATATAGTTTCAAATGCAGGAGAAACGAAAGAGCTAGCTTCAAATCCATGCGAATGAATTGTTTGGCTGCAAATACATGTGATATACATGATTTAGTTTCAACTGCATGCGAAACAAACGAGTTAGCTTCAAATCCATTCGAAACACAATACTTAGCGTCAAATCAATGCGAAGTAGAAGGCAGAGATTCAAATCCATGCGATACAAATGGTTTTGCTTCAAATACTTGTGATATACATGATTTAGCTTCAACTGCATTCGAAGCAAACGTGTCAGTTCCGAATCCACGCGAAACACATGATTTAGCTTAAAATCAATGCGATGTAGAAGGTTTAGCTTCAAATCCATGCGATTTACAAGATCTAGCTTCAAATCAATGCGATGAAGAAGGTTCAGCTTCAAATCCATGCGACACATATGATTTAACTTCAAATACTTGCGATATAAGTGATATAGCTTCAAAAGCAGGAGGAACAAACGAGGTAGCTTCAATTCCACGCGAAATAAATGATTTAGCTTCAAATCAATGCGAAGTAGAAGGTTTAGCTTCAAATCCATGCGATACACAAGATTTAGCTTCAAATCAATTCGATGTAGTAGGTTCAGCTTCAAATCCATGCGACACATATGACTTAGCTTCAAATACTTGCGATATAAGTGATATAGCTTCAAAAGCAGGAGGAACAAACGAGGTAGCTTCAATTCCATGCGAAACAAATGATTTAGCTTCAAATCAATGCGAAGTAGAAGGCGTAGCTTCAAATCCTTGCGAAACAAATGGTTTAGCTACAAATATTTGTGATATACATTATTTAGCTACAACTGCATGCGAAACAAACGAGTTAGCTTCAAATCCATGCGAAACACATGATTTAGCTTAAAATCAATGCGATGTAGAAGGTTTAGCTTCAAATCCATGCGAAACAAATGATTGAGCTTCAAACACTTGAGATATAGGTGGTATAGCTTCAACTGCATGCGAAACAAACGAGTTACCTTCAAATCCACGCGGAACACATGATTTAGCTTCAAATCAATGCGAAGTAGCAGGTTTAGATTGAAATCCATGCGAAACAAATGATTGAGCTTCCTACACTTGGGATATAGGTGATATAGCTTCAACTGCATGCGAAACAAATGAGTTACATTCAAATCCAAGCGAAACACATAATTTAGCTTCAAATCAATGCGATGTAGAAGGTTTAGCTTCAAATCCAAGCGAAACACATGATTTAGCTTCCAATACTTGCGATATAAGTGATATAGTTTCAAATGCAGGAGAAACGAAAGAGTTAGCTTCAAATCCATGCGAAATACATGATTCAGCTGCAAATCAATGCGATGTAGAAGGCTTAGCTTCAAATCCATGCAAAACACGTGATTTAGGATCCAATCAATGCTAAGTAGAAGGCTTAGCTTCAAATCCATGCGAAACAAATGCTTTAGCTTCAAATACTTGCGATATAAATGATATAGCTTCAAATACAGGAGAAACAAACGAGTTAGCTTCAAATCCATGCAAAACACACGATTTAGCTTCAATTCAATGCCAAGTAGAAGGCTTAGCTTCAAATCCAGGCGAATCAATTGTTTTGGTGCAAATACTTGTGATATACATGATTTAGTTTCAACTGCATGCGAAACAAACGAGTTAGCTTCAAATCCATTCGAAACACAATATTTAGCGTCAAATCAATGCGAAGTAGAAGGCAGAGCTTCAAATCCATGCGATACAAATGGTTTAGCGTCAAATACTTGTGATATACATGATTTAGCTTTAAATGCATTCGAAGCAAACGAGTTAGCTCCGAATCCACGCGAAACACATGATTCAGCTGAAAATCAATGCGATGTAGAAGGTTTAGCTTCAAATCCATGCCATACACATGATTTAGCTTCAAATCCATGGGATGTAGAAGGTTTAGCTTCAAATCCATGCGAAACACATTATTTAGGTGCAAATCATTGCGAAGTAGAAGGCTCAGGTTCAAAGCCATGCGATTCAAATGGTTCATCTTCAAATACTTGTGAAAGACATGATTTAGCTTCAACTGCATGCGAAACAAACGAGTTACCTTCAAATCCACGCGAAACACATGATTTAGCTTCAAATCAATGCGAGGTAGCAGGTTTAGCTTGAAATCCATGCGAAACAAATGATTGAGATTCCTACACTTGGGATGTAGGTGATATAGCTTCAACTGCAAGCGAAACAAATGACTTACATTCAAATCCAAGCGAAACACATAATTTAGCTTCCAATACTTGCGATATAAGTGATATAGTTTCAAATGCAGGAGAAACGAAAGAGCTAGCTTCAAATCCATGCGAATGAATTGTTTGGCTGCAAATACATGTGATATACATGATTTAGTTTCAACTGCATGCGAAACAAACGAGTTAGCTTCAAATCCATTCGAAACACAATACTTAGCGTCAAATCAATGCGAAGTAGAAGGCAGAGATTCAAATCCATGCGATACAAATGGTTTTGCTTCAAATACTTGTGATATACATGATTTAGCTTCAACTGCATTCGAAGCAAACGTGTCAGTTCCGAATCCACGCGAAACACATGATTTAGCTTAAAATCAATGCGATGTAGAAGGTTTAGCTTCAAATCCATGCGATTTACAAGATCTAGCTTCAAATCAATGCGATGAAGAAGGTTCAGCTTCAAATCCATGCGACACATATGATTTAACTTCAAATACTTGCGATATAAGTGATATAGCTTCAAAAGCAGGAGGAACAAACGAGGTAGCTTCAATTCCACGCGAAATAAATGATTTAGCTTCAAATCAATGCGAAGTAGAAGGTTTAGCTTCAAATCCATGCGATACACAAGATTTAGCTTCAAATCAATTCGATGTAGTAGGTTCAGCTTCAAATCCATGCGACACATATGACTTAGCTTCAAATACTTGCGATATAAGTGATATAGCTTCAAAAGCAGGAGGAACAAACGAGGTAGCTTCAATTCCATGCGAAACAAATGATTTAGCTTCAAATCAATGCGAAGTAGAAGGCGTAGCTTCAAATCCTTGCGAAACAAATGGTTTAGCTACAAATATTTGTGATATACATTATTTAGCTACAACTGCATGCGAAACAAACGAGTTAGCTTCAAATCCATGCGAAACACATGATTTAGCTTAAAATCAATGCGATGTAGAAGGTTTAGCTTCAAATCCATGCGAAACAAATGATTGAGCTTCAAACACTTGAGATATAGGTGGTATAGCTTCAACTGCATGCGAAACAAACGAGTTACCTTCAAATCCACGCGGAACACATGATTTAGCTTCAAATCAATGCGAAGTAGCAGGTTTAGATTGAAATCCATGCGAAACAAATGATTGAGCTTCCTACACTTGGGATATAGGTGATATAGCTTCAACTGCATGCGAAACAAATGAGTTACATTCAAATCCAAGCGAAACACATAATTTAGCTTCAAATCAATGCGATGTAGAAGGTTTAGCTTCAAATCCAAGCGAAACACATGATTTAGCTTCCAATACTTGCGATATAAGTGATATAGTTTCAAATGCAGGAGAAACGAAAGAGTTAGCTTCAAATCCATGCGAAACACATGATTCAGCTGCAAATCAATGCGATGTAGAAGGCTTAGCTTCAAATCCATGCAAAACACGTGATTTAGGATCCAATCAATGCTAAGTAGAAGGCTTAGCTTCAAATCCATGCGAAACAAATGCTTTAGCTTCAAATACTTGCGATATAAATGATATAGCTTCAAATACAGGAGAAACAAACGAGTTAGCTTCAAATCCATGCAAAACACACGATTTAGCTTCAATTCAATGCCAAGTAGAAGGCTTAGCTTCAAATCCAGGCGAATCAATTGTTTTGGTGCAAATACTTGTGATATACATGATTTAGTTTCAACTGCATGCGAAACAAACGAGTTAGCTTCAAATCCATTCGAAACACAATATTTAGCGTCAAATCAATGCGAAGTAGAAGGCAGAGCTTCAAATCCATGCGATACAAATGGTTTAGCGTCAAATACTTGTGATATACATGATTTAGCTTTAAATGCATTCGAAGCAAACGAGTTAGCTCCGAATCCACGCGAAACACATGATTCAGCTGAAAATCAATGCGATGTAGAAGGTTTAGCTTCAAATCCATGCCATACACATGATTTAGCTTCAAATCCATGGGATGTAGAAGGTTTAGCTTCAAATCCATGCGAAACACATTATTTAGGTGCAAATCATTGCGAAGTAGAAGGCTCAGGTTCAAAGCCATGCGATTCAAATGGTTCATCTTCAAATACTTGTGAAAGACATGATTTAGCTTCAACTGCATGCGAAACAAACGAGTTACCTTCAAATCCACGCGAAACACATGATTTAGCTTCAAATCAATGCGAGGTAGCAGGTTTAGCTTGAAATCCATGCGAAACAAATGATTGAGCTTCCTACACTTGGGATGTAGGTGATATAGCTTCAACTGCAAGCGAAACAAATGACTTACATTCAAATCCAAGCGAAACACATAATTTAGCTTCCAATACTTGCGATATAAGTGATATAGTATCAAATGCAGGAGAAACGAAAGAGCTAGCTTCAAATCCATGCGAATGAATTGTTTGGCTGCAAATACATGTGATATACATGATTTAGTTTCAACTGCATGCGAAACAAACGAGTTAGCTTCAAATCCATTCGAAACACAATACTTAGCGTCAAATCAATGCGAAGTAGAAGGCAGAGATTCAAATCCATGCGATACAAATGGTTTTGCTTCAAATACTTGTGATATACATGATTTAGCTTCAACTGCATTCGAAGCAAACGCGTCAGTTCCGAATCCACGCGAAACACATGATTTAGCTTAAAATCAATGCGATGTAGAAGGTTTAGCTTCAAATCCATGCGATTTACAAGATCTAGCTTCAAATCAATGCGATGAAGAAGGTTCAGCTTCAAATCCATGCGACACATATGATTTAGCTTCAAATACTTGCGATATAAGTGATATAGCTTCAAAAGCAGGAGGAACAAACGAGGTAGCTTCAATTCCACGCGAAATAAATGATTTAGCTTCAAATCAATGCGAAGTAGAAGGTTTAGCTTCAAATCCATGCGATACACAAGATTTAGCTTCAAATCAATTCGATGTAGTAGGTTCAGCTTCAAATCCATGCGACACATATGACTTAGCTTCAAATACTTGCGATATAAGTGATATAGCTTCAAAAGCAGGAGGAACAAACGAGGTAGCTTCAATTCCATGCGAAACAAATGATTTAGCTTCAAATCAATGCGAAGTAGAAGGCGTAGCTTCAAATCCTTACGAAACAAATGGTTTAGCTACAAATATTTGTGATATACATTATTTAGCTACAACTGCATGCGAAACAAACGAGTTAGCTTCAAATCCATGCGAAACACATGATTTAGCTTAAAATCAATGCGATGTAGAAGGTTTAGCTTCAAATCCATGCGAAACAAATGATTGAGCTTCAAACACTTGAGATATAGGTGGTATAGCTCCAACTGCATGCGAAACAAACGAGTTACCTTCAAATCCACGCGAAACACATGAGTTAGCTTCAAATCAATGCGATGTAGAAGGTTTAGCTTCAAATCGAAGCGAACCACATGATTTAGCTTCAAATACTTGCGATATAAGTGATATAGATTCAAATACAGGCGAAGCGAACGAGTTAGCTTCAAATCCATGCGAAACACATGATTCATTTGCAAATCAATGCGATGTAGAAGGTTCAGCTTCAAATCCATGCAAAACACGTGATTTAGCTTCCAATTAATGCGAAGTAGAAGGTTTAGCTTCAAATCCGTGCGAAACAAATGATTTTGGCATCAAATACTTGCGATATAAGTGATATAGCTTCAATGCAGGCCAAACATACGAGTCAGCTTCAAATCCATGAGAAACACATGATTTAGCTTCAAATCCATGCGAAACAAATGGTTGAGCTACAAATACTTGTGATATACATTATTTAGCTACAACTGCATGCGAAACAAACGAGTTAGCTTCAAATCCATGCGAAACACATGATTTAGCTTCAAATCAATGCGATGTAGAAGGTTTAACTTCAAATCCAAAAGAAACACATGATTTAGCTTCAAATACTTGCGATATAAGTGATCTAGCTTCAAATACAGGCGATATAAGTGATATAGCTTCAAATGCAGGCGAAACAGAAGAGTTAGCGTCAAATCCATGCCGGTCACGTGATTTAACTTCAAATCAATGCGAAGTAGAAGGCGTATTTGCAAATCCATGCGATACAAATTGTTTAGTTTCAAATACTTGGGATATGCATGATTAAGCTTCAGCTGCATTCGTAACAGACGAGTTAGCTTCGAATCCACTCGAAATACATTATTTAGCTTCAAGACAATGCGAATTAGGAGGCTTAGCTTCAAATCCATGCGAATCAAATGGTTTAGTTTCAAATACTTGTGATATACATGATTTAGTTTCAACTGCATACGAAACAAACGAGTTAGCTTCAAAATCCAAGCAAAACACATGATTCAGGTGCAAATCATCGCGATGTAGAAGGTTTAGCTTCAAATCCATTCGAAACAAATGATTAGCTTGAAACACTTGGGATATAAGCGATATAGCTTCAAATGCAGACGAATCAAACAAGTTAGCTTGAAAATCCATGCGATACGCATGATTTAGCTTCAATTCAATGCGAAGTAGAAGGATTAGCTTCAAATCCATGCGAATCAAATGATTTAGGTTTAGATACTTGCGACATAGGTGATACAGCTTCAACTGCAGGGGAAACATACGAGTTAGCTTCAAATCGATGCAAAACACATGATTCAGCTTCAAATCAATGCTATGTAGAAGATTTAGCATCAAATCCATGCGGAACAAATGATTTAGATTCAGATACTTGCGATGTAAGTGATATAGTATCAAATGCAGGCGAAACAAACGAGGTAGCTTCCAATCCATGCGAAACAAATGATTTAGCTGCAAATCAGTGCGAAGTAGATGGCTCAGGTTCAAATCCATGCGATTCAAATGGTTAATCTTCAAATACTTGTGAAAGACATGAATTAGCTTCAACTGCATGCGAAACAAACGAGTTAGCTTCAAATCAATGCGATGGAGAAAATTTAGCTTCAAATCCATTCGAAATACATGATTTAGCTTCAAATCAGTGCGTTCTAGGAGGCTTAGCATCAAAACCCATGCGAAACAAACGAGTTAGCTTCAAATCCATGCGAAACACATGATTTAGCTTCAAATCAATACGAAGTAGAAGGCTCAGGTTCAAATCCATGCGAAAAAAATGATTTAGCTTCAGATACTTGCGATATAAGTGGTATAGCTCCAAATGCAAGAGGAACGAACGAGATAGCTTCAAATCCATGCGAAACACATGATTTATCTTCAAACCAATGCGATGTAGAAGGTTTAGCTTCAAAATCCATGCAGAACACGTGATTTAGCTTTCAATTAATGCGAAGTAGAAGGCTTAGTTTCAAATCCATGCGAATCAAATGGATTAGCTTCAAATACTTGTGATATACGTTATTTAGATTTAACTGCATGCGCAACGAACTAGTTAGCTTCAAATCCATGCGAAACACACGATTTAGCTTCAAATCAATACGAAGTAGAAGGTTTAGCTTCAAATCCATGCGAAGCAAATGATTAAGCTTCAAACACTTGGGATATAAGTGATATAGCTTCAAATGCCGACAAATCAAACGAGTTAGCTTAAAATACATGCGAAACACATAATTTAGCTTCAAATCAATGCGATGTAGAAGGTTTAGCTTCAAATCCAAGCGAAACACATGATTTAGCTTCAAATCCATGGGATGTAGAAGCTTTAGCTTCAACTCCATGCGAACCACATTATTTAGGTGCAAATCAGTGCGAAGTAGAAGGCTCAGGTTCAAAGCCATGCGATTCATATGGTTCATCTTCAAATACTTGTGAAAAACATGATTTAGCTTCAACTGCATGCGAAACAAACGAGTTACCTTCAAATGCACGAGAAACACATGATATAGCTTCAAATCAATGCGATGTAGATGGTTAGCATCAAATCCAAACGAAACACATGATTTAGCTTCAAATACTTGCGATATAAGTGATGTAGATTCAACTGCAGGCGAAATGAACGAGTTAGCTTCAAATCAATACGAAGTAGAAGGCTTAGCTTCAAATTCATGCGAAACGAAAGATTTAGCTTCAAATCCATGCGAAACAAATGGTTTAGCTTCAAATACTTGTGATATACGTTATTTAGATTTAACAGCATGGGCAACGAACCAGTTAGCTTCAAATCCATGCGAAACACACGATTTAGCTGAAACTCAATGCGATGTAGAAGGTTTAGCTTCAAATCCATGCGATACACAAGATTTAGCCTCAAATCAATGCGATGTAGGAGGTTCAGCTTCAAATCCATGCGACACATATGATTTAGCTTCAAATACTTGCGATATAAGTGATATAGCTTCAAAAGCTGGAGGAACAAACGAGGTAGCTTCAATTCCATGTGAAACAAATGATTTAGCTTCAAATCAATGCGAAGTAGAAGGCTTAGATTCAAATCCATGCGAAACAAATGGTTTAGCTACAAATACTTGCGATATACATTATTAAGCTACAACTGCAAGCGAAACAAACGAGTTAGCTTCAAATCCATGCGAAACACATGAATTGGTTCAAATGAATGCGATGTAGAATGTTTAGCTTCAAATCCAACCGAAACACATGATTTAGCTTCAAATACTTGCGATATAAGTGATATAGATTCAAATACAGGCGAAACGAACGAGTTAGCTTCAAATCCATGCGAAACACATGATTCATTTGCAAATCGATGCGATGTAGAAGGTTCAGCTTCAAGTCCATGCAAAACACGTGATTCAGCTTCCAATTAATGCGAAGTAGAAGGCTTAGCTTCAAATCCATGCGAAACAAATGGTTTAGCTTCAAATACTTGTGATATACGTTATTTAGATTTAACTGTATGCGAAACAAACGAGTTAGCTTCAAATCCATGCGAAACACATGATTTAGCTTCAAATCAATGCGAAGTAGAAGGTTTAGCTTCAAATCCGTGCGAAACAAATGATTTTGGCATCAAATACTTGCGATATAAGTGATATAGCTTCAATGCAGGCCAAACATACGAGTCAGCTTCAAATCCATGATAAACACATGATTTAGCTTCAAATCCATGCGAAACAAATGGTTGAGCTACAAATACTTGTGATATACATTATTTAGCTACAACTGCATGCGAAACAAACGAGTTAGCTTCAAATCCATGCGAAACACATGATTTAGCTTCAAATCAATGCGATGTAGAAGGTTTAACTTCAAATCCAAGAGAAACACATGATTTAGCTTCAAATACTTGCGATATAAGTGATCTAGCTTCAAATACAGGCGATATAAGTGATATAGCTTCAAATGCAGGCGAAACAGAAGAGTTAGCGTCAAATCCATGCCGGTCACGTGATTTAACTTCAAATCAATGCGAAGTAGAAGGCGTATTTGCAAATCCATGCGATACAAATTGTTTAGTTTCAAATACTTGGGATATGCATGATTAAGCTTCAGCTGCATTCGTAACAGACGAGTTAGCTTCGAATCCACTCGAAATACATTATTTAGCTTCAAGACAATGCGAATTAGGAGGCTTAGCTTCAAATCCATGCGAATCAAATGGTTTAGTTTCAAATACTTGTGATATACATGATTTAGTTTCAACTGCATACGAAACAAACGAGTTAGCTTCAAAATCCAAGCAAAACACATGATTCAGCTGCAAATCATCGCGATGTAGAAGGTTTAGCTTCAAATCCATTCGAAACAAATGATTAGCTTGAAACACTTGGGATATAAGCGATATAGCTTCAAATGCAGACGAATCAAACAAGTTAGCTTGAAAATCCATGCGATACGCATGATTTAGCTTCAATTCAATGCGAAGTAGAAGGATTAGCTTCAAATCCATGCGAATCAAATGATTTAGGTTTAGATACTTGCGACATAGGTGATACAGCTTCAACTGCAGGGGAAACATACGAGTTAGCTTCAAATCGATGCAAAACACATGATTCAGCTGCAAATCATCGCGATGTAGAAGGTTTAGCTTCAAATCCATTCGAAACAAATGATTAGCTTGAAACACTTGCGATATAAGCGATATAGCTTCAAATGCAGACGAATCAAACAAGTTAGCTTGAAAATCCATGCGATACGCATGATTTAGCTTCAATTAAATGCGAAGTAGAAGGATTAGCTTCAAATCCATGCGAATCAAATGATTTAGGTTTAGATACTTGCGACATAGGTGATACAGCTTCAACTGCAGGGGAAACATACGAGTTAGCTTCAAATCGATGCAAAACACATGATTCAGCTTCAAATCAATGCTATGTAGAAGATTTAGCATCAAATCCATGCGGAACAAATGATTTAGATTCAGATACTTGCGATGTAAGTGATATAGTATCAAATGCAGGCGAAACAAACGAGGTAGCTTCAAATCCATGCGAAACAAATGATTTAGCTGCAAATCAGTGCGAAGTAGATGGCTCAGGTTCAAATCCATGCGATTCAAATGGTTAATCTTCAAATACTTGTGAAAGACATGATTTAGCTTCAACTGCATGCGGAACAATCGAGTTAGCTTCAAATCAATGCGATGTAGAAAGTTTAGCTTCAAATCCATGCGAAACAAATGGTTGAGCTACAAATACTTATGATATATATTATTTAGCTACAACTGCATGCGAAACAAACGAGTTAGCTACAAATCCATGCGAAACACACGATTTAGCTTCAAATCAATGCGATGTAGAAGGCTTAGCTTCAAATCCAAGCGAAACACATGATTTAGCTTCAAATACTTGCGATATAAGTGATATAGATTCAAATACAGGCGAAACGAACGAGTTAGCTTCAAATCCATGCGAAACACATGATTCATTTGCAAATCGATGCGATGTAGAAGGTTCAGCTTCAAGTCCATGCAAAACACGTGATTTAGCTTCCAATTAATGCGAAGTAGAAGGCTTAGCTTCAAATCCATGCGAAACAAATGGTTTAGCTTCAAATACTTGTGATATACGTTATTTAGATTTAACTGTATGCGCAACGAACGAGTTAGCTTCAAATCCATGCGAAACACATGATTTAGCTGCAAATCAATGCGATGTAGAAGGTTTAGCTTCAAATCCATGTGAAACAAATGATTGAGCTTCACACACTTGGGATATAGTTGCTATAGCTTCAACTGCATGCGAAACAAACGAGTTACCTTCAAATCCACGCGAAACACATGAATTGGTTCAAATGAATGCGATGTAGAAGGTTTAGCTTCAAATCGAAGCGAACCACATGATTTAGCTTCAAATACTTGCGATATAAGTGATATAGATTCAAATACAGGCGAAACGAACGAGTTAGCTTCAAATCCATGCGATACACAAGATTCATTTGCAAATCAATTCGATGTAGAAGGTTCAGCTTCAAATCCATGCGACACATATGATTTAGCTTCAAACATTTGGGATATAGGTGATATAGCTCCAACTGCATGCGAAACAAACGAGTTACCTTCAAATCCACGCGAAATACATTGAGTCAGCTTCAAATCCATGCGACACATATGATTTAGCTTCAAATACTTGCGATATAAGTGATATAGCTTCAAAAGCAGGAGGAACAAACGAGGTTGCTTCAGTTCTATGCGAAACAAATGATTTAGCTTCAAATCAATGCGAAGTAGAAGGCTTAGCTTCAAATCCGTGCGAAACAAATGATATAGCTACAAATACTTGCGATATACATTATTAAGCTACAACTGCATGCGAAACAAACGAGTTAGCTTCAGATCCATGCGAAACACATGATTTAGGTTCAAATCAATGCGATGTAGAAGGTTTAGCTTCAAATCCATGCAAAACACGTGATTTAGCTTCCTATTAATGCGAAGTAGAAGGCTTAGCTTCAGTTCTATGCGAAACAAATGATTTAGCTTCAAATCAATGCGAAGTACAAGGCTTAGCTTCAAATCCATGCGAAACAAATGATTTAGCTACAAATACTTGTGATATACATTATATAGATACAACTGCATGCGAAACAAACGAGTTAGCTTCAAATGCACGCGAAACACATGAATTGGTTCAAATGAATGCGATGTAGAAGGTTTAGCTTCAAATCCAAGCGAAACACATGATTTAGCTTCAAATACTTGCGATATAAGTGATATAGATTCAAATACAGGCGAAACGAACGAGTTAGCTTCAAATCCATGCGAAACACGTGATTCATTTGCAAATCGATGCGATGTAGAAGGTTCAGCTTCAAGTCCATGCAAAACACGTGATTTAGCTTCCAATTAATGCGAAGTAGAAGGCTTAGCTTCAAATCCATGCGAAACATATGGTTTAGCTTCAAATACTTGTGATATACGTTATTTAGATTTAACTGTATGCGCAACGAACGAGTTAGCTTCAAATCCATGCGAAACACATGATTTAGCGGCAAATCAATGCGATGTAGAAGGTTTAGATCCAAATCCATGCGAAACAAATGATTTAGCTTCAAACACTTGCGGTATAAGTGATAAGGCTTCAAATGCAGACTAATCAAACGAGTTAGCTTGAAAATCCACGCGATACACATGATTTAGCTTCAAATACTTGCGATATAAGTGATGTAGATTCAACTGCAGGCGAAACGAACGAGTTAGCTTCAAATCCATGCGAAACACATGATGTAGGTTCAAATCAATGCGATGTAGAAGGTTTAGCTTCAAATCCATGCAAAACACGTGATTTAGCTTCCTATTAATGCGAAGTAGAAGGCTTAGCTTCAGTTCTATGCGAAACAAATGATTTAGCTTCAAATCAATGCGAAGTACAAGGCTTAGCTTCAAATCCATGCGAAACAAATGATTTAGCTACAAATACTTGTGATATACATTATTTAGATACAACTGCATGCGAAACAAACGAGTTAGCTTCAAATGCACGCGAAACACATGAATTGGTTCAAATGAATGCGCTGTAGAAGGTTTAGCTTCAAATCCATGCGATACACAAGATTTTGCTTCAAATCAATGCGATGTAGAAGTTTCAGCTTCAAATGCATGCGACACATATGATTTAGCTTCAAATACTTGCGATATAAGTAATATAGCATCAAAAGCTGGAGGAACAAACGAGTTAGCTTCAAGTCCATGCGAAACACATAATTTAGCTTCTCATCAATGCGATGTAGAAGGTTTTGCTTCAAATCTGTGCGAAACAAATGATTTAGCTTCTAATACTTGCGATATAAGTGATATAGCTTCAAATGCAGGCGAAACAAACGAGTTAGCTACAAATCCAAGCGAAACACACGATTTAGCTTCAATTCAATGCCAAGTAGAAGGCTTAGCTTCAAATCCATGCGACACATATGATTTAGCTTCAAATACTTGCGATATAAGTGATATAGCTTCAAAAGCTGGAGGAACAAACGAGGTAGCTTCAATTCCATGAGAAACAAATGATTTAGCTTCAAATTAATGCGAAGTAGAAGGCTTAGCTTCAAATCCATGCGAAACAAATGGTTTAGCTACAAATACTTGTGATATATATTATGAAGCTAGAACTGCATGCGACACAAACGAGTTAGATTCAAATCCATGCGTAACACATAATTTAGCTTCAAATCAATGCGATGTAGAAGGATTATCTTCAAATCCAAGCGAAACACATGATTTAGCTTCCAATACTTGCGCTATAATTGATTTAGCTTCAACTGCATGCGAAACAAACGAGTTACCTTCAAATCCACGCGAAACACATGATTTAGCTTCAAATCAATGTGATGTAGAAGGCTAAGCTTCAAATCCATGCAAAACACATGATTTAGGATCCAGTCAATGCGAAGTAGAAAGCTTAGCTTCAAATCCATGCGAAACAAATGGTTTAGCTTCAAATACTTGCGATATAAATGATACAGTTTCAAATACAGGAGAAACAAACGAGTTAGCTTCAAATCCATGCAAAATACACGATTTAGCTTCAATTCAATGCCAAGTAGAAGGCTTAGCTTCAAATCCATGCCAATCAATTGTTTAGCTGCAAATACTTGTGATATACATGATTTAGTTTGAACTGCATGCGAAACAAACGAGTTAGCTTCAAATTCATGCGAAACACAATATATAGCGTCAAATCAATGCGAAGTAGAAGGGAGAGCTTCAAATCCATGCGATACAAATGGTTTAGCTACAAATACTTGTGATATACATGATTTAGCTTCAACTGCATTCGAGACAAACGAGTTAGCTTCAAATCCGTGCGAAACACATGATGTAGGTTCAAATCAATGCGATGTAGAAGGTTTAGCTTCAAATCCATGCAAAACACGTGATTTAGCTTCCTATTATTGCGAAGTAGAAGGCATAGCTTCAAATCTATGCGAAACAAATGGTTTAGCTTCAAATACTTGTGATATACGTTATTTAGATTTAACTGCATGCGCAACGAACGAGTTAGCTTCAAATCCATGCGAAACACATGATTTAGCTGCAAATCAATGCGATGTAGAAGGTTTAGCTTCAAATCCATGCGATCTAGAAGGTTTAGCTTCAAATCCATGCGAAACAAATGATTTAGCTTCAAATCAATGCGAAGTAGAAGGGTTAGCTTCAAATCCATGCGAAACAAATGGACAAGATACAAATGCTTGTGATATACATTATTTAGCTACAACTGCATGCGAAACAAACGAGTTAGCTTCAAATCCATGCGAAACACATGATTTAGTTGCAAATCAATGCGATGTAGATGTTTCAGCTTCAAATGCATGCGACACATATGATTTAGCTTCAAATACTTGCGATATAAGTAATATAGCATCAAAAGCTGGAGGAACAAACGAGTTAGCTTCAAGTCCATGCGAAACACATAATTTAGCTTCTAATCAATGCGATGTAGAAGGTTTTGCTTCAAATCTGTGCGAAACAAATGATTTAGCTTCTAATACTTGCGATATAAGTGATATAGCTTCAAATGCAGGCGAAACAAACGAGTTAGCTACAAATCCAAGCGAAACACACGATTTAGCTTCAATTCAATGCCAAGTAGAAGGCTTAGCTTCAAATCCATGCGACACATATGATTTAGCTTCAAATACTTGCGATATAAGTGATATAGCTTCAAAAGCTGGAGGAACAAACGAGGTAGCTTCAATTCCAAGTGAAACAAATGATTTAGCTTCAAATTAATGCGAAGTAGAAGGCTTAGCTTCAAATCCATGCGAAACAAATGGTTTAGCTACAAATACTTGTGATATACATTATGAAGCTAGAACTGCATGCGACACAAACGAGTTAGATTCAAATCCATGCGTAATACATAATTTAGCTTCAAATCAATGCGATGTAGAAGGTTTAGCTTCAATTCCATGCGAATCAAATGATTTAGCTTCAAATACTTGTGATATACGTTATTTAGATTTAACTGCATGGGCAACGAACCAGTTAGCTTCAAATCCATTCGAAACACATGATTTAGCTGCAAATCAATGCGATGTAGAAGGTTTAGCTTCAAATCCATGCGATCTAGAAGGTTTAGCTTCAAATCCATGCGAAACAAATGATTTAGCTTCAAATCAATGCGAAGTAGAAGGGTTAGCTTCAAATCCATGCGAAACAAATGGACAAGATACAAATGCTTGTGATATACATTATTTAGCTACAACTGCATGCGAAACAAACGAGTTAGCTTCAAATCCATGCGAAACACATGATTTAGTTGCAAATCAATGCGATGTAGATGTTTCAGCTTCAAATGCATGCGACACATATGATTTAGCTTCAAATACTTGCGATATAAGTAATATAGCATCAAAAGCTGGAGGAACAAACGAGTTAGCTTCAAGTCCATGCGAAACACATAATTTAGCTTCTAATCAATGCGATGTAGAAGGTTTTGCTTCAAATCTGTGCGAAACAAATGATTTAGCTTCTAATACTTGCGATATAAGTGATATAGCTTCAAATGCAGGCGAAACAAACGAGTTAGCTACAAATCCAAGCGAAACACACGATTTAGCTTCAATTCAATGCCAAGTAGAAGGCTTAGCTTCAAATCCATGCGACACATATGATTTAGCTTCAAATACTTGCGATATAAGTGATATAGCTTCAAAAGCTGGAGGAACAAACGAGGTAGCTTCAATTCCAAGTGAAACAAATGATTTAGCTTCAAATTAATGCGAAGTAGAAGGCTTAGCTTCAAATCCATGCGAAACAAATGGTTTAGCTACAAATACTTGTGATATACATTATGAAGCTAGAACTGCATGCGACACAAACGAGTTAGATTCAAATCCATGCGTAATACATAATTTAGCTTCAAATCAATGCGATGTAGAAGGTTTAGCTTCAATTCCATGCGAATCAAATGATTTAGCTTCAAATACTTGTGATATACATGATTTAGCTTCAACTGAATGCGATGTAGAAGGTTTAGCTTCAAATCCAACTGAAACACATATGATTTAGCTTCAAATACTTGCGATATAAATGAAGTAACTTCAAATGCTGAGGATACAATCAAGTTAGCTTCAAATTCATGCAAAACACATGATTAAGCTTCAAATCCATGGGCAACACATGATATAGGTTCATTGTCATGGTAAACACATGATTTAGCTTCACATACATGCGAAACAAATGGTTTAGTTTCAAATACTTGTCATATACATGATATATCTCCAACTGCATGCGAAACAAACGAGTTAGCTTCAAATCCATGCGAAAGACATGATTCAGGATCAAATCAGTGGGAAGTAGAAGGCTTACCATCAAATCCCATGCGAATCAAATGGTTTAGATTCAAATACTTGTGATATACATGATTTAGCTTCAACTGCATTCGACACAAACGAGTTAGCTTCAAATCCATTCGAAACACAATATTTAGCGTCAAATCAATGCGAAGTTGAAGACAGAGCTTCAAATCCATGCGATACAAATGGTTTAGCTTCAAATACTTGTGATATACATGATTTAGCTTCAACTGCATTCGAAACAAACGAGTTAGCTTCAAATCCGTGCGAAACACATGATTTAGGTTCAAATCAATGCGATGTAGAAGGTTTAGCTTCAAATCCATGCAAAACACGTGATTTAGCTTCCTATTAATGCGAAGTAGAAGACATAGCTTCAAATCTATGCGAAACAAATGGTTTAGCTTCAAATACTTGTGATATACGTTATTTAGATTTAACTGCATGGGCAACGAACGAGTTAGCTTCAAATCCAGGCGAAACACATGATTTAGCTGCAAATCAATGCGATGTAGAAGGTTTAGCTTCAAA
Organism: Megalopta genalis; assembly: GCF_051020955.1. Taxonomy (NCBI): domain Eukaryota; kingdom Metazoa; phylum Arthropoda; class Insecta; order Hymenoptera; family Halictidae; genus Megalopta; species Megalopta genalis. The sequence goes on along the minus strand of NW_027476450.1, from coordinate 103,398 downwards.
TCCATGCGATCTAGAAGGTTTAGCTTCAAATCCATGCGAAACAAATGATTTAGCTTCAAATCAATGCGAAGTAGAAGGCTTAGCTTCAAATCCATGCGAAACAAATGGATAAGATACAAATGCTAGTGATATACATTATTTAGCTACAACTGCATGCGAAACAAACGAGTTAGCTTCAAATCCATGCGAAACACATGATTTAGCTTCAAATCAATGCGATGTAGAAGGTTTAGCTTCAAATCCATGCGATTTACACGATTTAGCTTCAAATCAATGCGATGTATAAGGTTCAGCTTCAAATGCATGCGACACATATGATTTAGCTTCAAATACTTGTGATATACGTTATTTAGATTTAACTGCATGCGCAACGAACGAGTTAGCTTCAAATCCATGCGAAACACATGATTTAGCTGCAAATCAATGCGATGAAGAAGGTTTAGCTTCAAATCCATGCGATCTAGAAGGTTTCGCTTCAAATCCATGCGAAACAAATGATTTAGCTTCTAATCAATGCGAAGTAGAAGGCTTAGGTTCAAATCCATGCGAAACAAATGGATAAGATACAAATGCTAGTGATATACATTATTTAGCTACAACTGCATGCGAAACAAACGAGTTAGCTTCAAATCCAAGCGAAACACATGATTTAGCTTCAAATACTTGTGATATAGATGACATAGCTTCAAATGCATGCGAAACAAACGAGTTAGCTTCAAATCCATGCGAAACACACGATTTAGCTGCAAATCAATACGAAGTAGAAGGCTTAGCTTCAAATTCATGCGAGACGAAAGATTTAGCTTAAAATCCATGCGAAACAAATGGTTTAGCTTCAAATACTTGTGATATACGTTATTTAGATTTAACTGCATGGGCAACGAACCAGTTAGCTTCAAATCCATTCGAAACACATGATTTAGCTGCAAATCAATGCGATGTAGAAGGTTTAGCTTCAAATCCATGCGATCTAGAAGGTTTAGCTTCAAATCCATGCGAAACAAATGATTTAGCTTCTAATCAATGCGAAGTAGAAGGCTTAGGTTCAAATCCATGCGAAACAAATGGATAAGATACAAATGCTAGTGATATACATTATTTAGCTACAACTGCATGCGAAACAAACGAGTTAGCTTCAAATCCAAGCGAAACACATGATTTAGCTTCAAATCAATGCGATGTAGAAGGTATAGATTCAAATCCATGCCAAACACATGATTTAGCTTCAAATCCAAGGGATGTAGAAGGTTTAGCTTCAAATCCATGCGAAACAAATGGTTTAGCTTCAAATACTTGTGATATACGTTATTTAGATTTGACTGCATGGGCAACGAACCAGTTAGCTTCAAATCCATGCGAAACACACGATTTAGCTGCAAATCAATACGAAGTAGAAGGCTTAGCTTCAAATTCATGCGAGACGAAAGATTTAGCTTAAAATCCATGCGAAACAAATGGTTTAGCTTCAAATACTTGTGATATACGTTATTTAGATTTAACTGCATGGGCAACGAACCAGTTAGCTTCAAATCCATTCGAAACACATGATTTAGCTGCAAATCAATGCGATGTAGAAGGTTTAGCTTCAAATCCATGCGATCTAGAAGGTTTAGCTTCAAATCCATGCGAAACAAATGATTTAGCTTCTAATCAATGCGAAGTAGAAGGCTTAGGTTCAAATCCATGCGAAACAAATGGATAAGATACAAATGCTAGTGATATACATTATTTAGCTACAACTGCATGCGAAACAAACGAGTTAGCTTCAAATCCAAGCGAAACACATGATTTAGCTTCAAATCAATGCGATGTAGAAGGTATAGATTCAAATCCATGCCAAACACATGATTTAGCTTCAAATCCAAGGGATGTAGAAGGTTTAGCTTCAAATCCATGCGAAACAAATGGTTTAGCTTCAAATACTTGTGATATACGTTATTTAGATTTGACTGCATGGGCAACGAACCAGTTAGCTTCAAATCCATGCGAAACACACGATTTAGCTACAAATCAATGCGATGTAGAAGGTTTAGCTTCAAATCCATGCGATACACAAGATTTAGCCTCAAATCAATGCGATGTAGAAGGTTCAGCTTCAAATCCATGCGACACATATGATTTAGCTTCAAATACTTGCGATATAAGTGATATAGCTTCAAAAGCGGGAGGAACAAACGAGGTAGCTTCAATTCCGTGTGAAACAAACGAGTTAGCTTCAAATCCATGCGAAACACATGATTTAGCTTCAAATCAATGCGATGTAGAAGGTTTAGCTTCAAATCCATGCGATTTACACGATTTAGCTTCAAATCAATGCGATGTATAAGGTTCAGCTTCAAATCCATGCGAAACACATGATTTAGCTTCAAACACTTGGGATATGGGTGGTGTAGCTTCAACTGCATGCGATACACAAGATTTTGCTTCAAATCAATGCGATGTAGAAGTTTCAGCTTCAAATGCATGCGACACATATGATTTAGCTTCAAATACTTGTGATATACGTTATTTAGATTTAACTGCACGCGCAACGAACTAGTTAGCTTCAAATCCATGCGAAACACGCGATTTAGCTTCAAATCAATACGAAGTAGAAGGTTTAGCTTCAAATCCATGCGAAGCAAATGATTTAGCTTCAAACACTTGGGGTATAAGTGATATAGCTTCAAATGCCGACTAATCAAACGAGTTAGCTTCAAATCCATGCGAAACACACGATTTAGCTGCAAATCAATGCGATGTAGAAGGTTTAGATTCAAATCCATGCCAAACACATGATTTAGCTTCAAATCTATGAGATGTAGAAGGTTTAGCTTCAAATCCATGCGAAACACATTATTTAGCTTCAAATCAATGCGCTGTAGAAGGTTTAGCTACAAGTCCATGCGATACACATGATTTAGCTTCAAATCAATGCGATGTAGTAGGTTCAGCTTCAAATCCATGCGATATAAGTGATATAGCTTCAAAAGCAGGAGGAACAAACGAGGTAGCTTCAATTCCATGCGATCAAATGATTTAGCTTCAAATACTTGTGATATACATGATATAGCTTCAAATGCAGGCGGAAAAAACGAGTTAGCTTCAAATCCATGCGAAAGACATGATTCAGCTTCAAATCAGTGCGTTCTAGGAGGCTTAGCATCAAAACCCATGCGAAACAAACGAGTTAGCTTCAAATCCATGCGAAACACATGATTTAGCTTCAAATCAATACGAAGTAGAAGGATTAGCTTCAAATTCATGCGAGACGAAAGATTTAGCTTCAAATCCATGCGAAACAAATGATTTAGCTTCAAATCAATGCGAAGTAGAAGGCTTAGCTTCAAATCCATGCGAAACAAATGGATAAGATACAAATGCTAGTGATATACATTATTTAGCTACAACTGCATGCGAAACAAACGAGTTAGCTTCAAATCCATGCAAAACACATGATTTAGCTTCAAATCAATGCGATGTAGAAGGTTTAGCTTCAAATCCATGCGATTTACACGATTTAGCTTCAAATCAATGCGATGTAGAAGGTTCAGCTTCAAATCCATGCGAAACACATGATTTAGCTTCAAACACTTGGGATATGGGTGGTGTAGCTTCAACTGCATGCGATACACAAGATTTTGCTTCAAATCAATGCGATGTAGAAGTTTCAGCTTCAAATGCATGCGACACATATGATTTAGCTTCAAATACTTGTGATATACGTTATTTAGATTTAACTGCATGCGCAACGAACTAGTTAGCTTCAAATCCATGCGAAACACGCGATTTAGCTTCAAATCAATACGAAGTAGAAGGTTTAGCTTCAAATCCATGCGAAGCAAATGATTTAGCTTCAAACACTTGGGGTATAAGTGATATAGCTTCAAATGCCGACTAATCAAACGAGTTAGCTTCAAATCCATGCGAAACACACGTTTTAGCTGCAAATCAATGCGATGTAGAAGGTTTAGATTCAAATCCATGCCAAACACATGATTTAGCTTCAAATCCATGAGATGTAGAAGGTTTAGCTTCAAATCCATGCGAAACACATTATTTAGCTTCAAATCAATGCGCTGTAGAAGGTTTAGCTTCAAGTCCATGCGATACACATGATTTAGCTTCAAATCAATGCGATGTAGTAGGTTCAGCTTCAAATCCATGCGATATAAGTGATATAGCTTCAAAAGCAGGAGGAACAAACGAGGTAGCTTCAATTCCATGCGATCAAATGATTTAGCTTCAAATACTTGTGATATACATGATATAGCTTCAAATGCAGGCGGAAAAAACGAGTTAGCTTCAAATCCATGCGAAAGACATGATTCAGCTTCAAATCAGTGCGTTCTAGGAGGCTTAGCATCAAAACCCATGCGAAACAAACGAGTTAGCTTCAAATCCATGCGAAACACATGATTTAGCTTCAAATCAATACGAAGTAGAAGGCTTAGCTTCAAATTCATGCGAGACGAAAGATTTAGCTTCAAATCCATGCGAAACAAATGGTTTAGCTTCAAATACTTGTGATATACATGATTTATCTTCAACTGCATTCGAAACAAACGAGTTAGCTTCAAATCCGTGCGAAACACATGATTTAGGTTCAAATCAATGCGATGTAGAAGGTTTAGCTTCAAATCCTTGCAAAACACGTGATTTAGCTTCCTATTAATGCAAAGTAGAAGACATAGCTTCAAATCTATGCGAAACAAATGGTTTAGCTTCAAATACTTGTGATATACGTTATTTAGATTTAACTGCATGCGCAACGAACGAGTTAGCTTCAAATCCATGCGAAACACATGATTTAGCTGCAAATCAATGCGATGTAGAAGGTTTAGCTTCAAATCCATGCGATCTAGAAGGTTTAGCTTCAAATCCATGCGAAACAAATGATTTAGCTTCTAATCAATGCGAAGTAGAAGGCTTAGGTTCAAATCCATGCGAAACAAATGGATAAGATACAAATGCTAGTGATATACATTATTTAGCTACAACTGCATGCGAAACAAACGAGTTAGCTTCAAATCCAAGCGAAACACATGATTTAGCTTCAAATACTTGTGATATACATGATATAGCTTCAAATGCATGCGAAACAAACGAGTTAGCTTCAAATCCATGCGAAACACACGATTTAGCTGCAAATCAATGCGCTGTAGAAGGTTTAGCTTCAAGTCCATGCGATACACATGATTTAGCTTCAAATCAATGCGATGTAGTAGGTTCAGCTTCAAATCCATGCGATATAAGTGATATAGCTTCAAAAGCAGGAGGAACAAACGAGGTAGCTTCAATTCCATGCGATCAAATGATTTAGCTTCAAATACTTGTGATATACATGATATAGCTTCAAATGCAGGCGGAAAAAACGAGTTAGCTTCAAATCCATGCGAAAGACATGATTCAGCTTCAAATCAGTGCGTTCTAGGAGGCTTAGCATCAAAACCCATGCGAAACAAACGAGTTAGCTTCAAATCCATGCGAAACACATGATTTAGCTTCAAATCAATACGAAGTAGAAGGCTTAGCTTCAAATTCATGCGAGACGAAAGATTTAGCTTAAAATCCATGCGAAACAAATGGTTTAGCTTCAAATACTTGTGATATACGTTATTTAGATTTAACTGCATGGGCAACGAACCAGTTAGCTTCAAATCCATTCGAAACATAATATTTAGCGTCAAATCAATGCGAAGTAGAAGACAGAGCTTCAAATCCATGCGATACAAATGGTTTAGCTTCAAATACTTGTGATATACATGATTTAGCTTCAACTGCATTCGAAACAAACGAGTTTGCTTCAAATCCGTGCGAAACACATGATTTAGGTTCAAATCAATGCGATGTAGAAGGTTTGGCTTCAAATCCATGCAAAACACGTGATTTAGCTTCCTATTAATGCAAAGTAGAAGACATAGCTTCAAATCTATGCGAAACAAATGGTTTAGCTTCAAGTACTTGTGATATACGTTATTTAGATTTAACTGCATGCGCAACGAACGAGTTAGCTTCAAATCCATGCGAAACACATGATTTAGCTGCAAATCAATGCGATGTAGAAGGTTTAGCTTCAAATCCATGCGATCTAGAAGGTTTAGCTTCAAATCCATGCGAAACAAATGATTTAGCTTCTAATCAATGCGAAGTAGAAGGCTTAGGTTCAAATCCATGCGAAACAAATGGATAAGATACAAATGCTAGTGATATACATTATTTAGCTACAACTGCATGCGAAACAAACGAGTTAGCTTCAAATCCAAGCGAAACACATGATTTAGCTTCAAATACTTGTGATATACATGATATAGCTTCAAATGCATGCGAAACAAACGAGTTAGCTTCAAATCCATGCGAAACACATGATTTAGCTTCAAATCAATGCGATGTAGAAGGTATAGATTCAAATCCATGCCAAACACATGATTTAGCTTCAAATCCGTGGGATGTAGAAGGTTTAGCTTCAAATCCATGCGAAACAAATGGTTTAGCTTCAAATACTTGTGATATACGTTATTTAGATTTAACTGCATGGGCAACGAACCAGTTAGCTTCAAATCCATGCGAAACACACGATTTAGCTGCAAATCAATGCGATGTAGAAGGTTTAGCTTCAAATCCATGCGATACACAAGATTTAGCCTCAAATCAATGCGATGTCGAAGGTTCAGCTTCAAATCCATGCGACACATATGATTTAGCTTCAAATACTTGCGATATAAGTGATATAGCTTCAAAAGCGGGAGGAACAAACGAGGTAGCTTCAATTCCGTGTGAAACAAATGATTTAGCTTCAAATCATTGCGAAGTAGAAGGCTTAGCTTCAAATCCATGCGAAACAAATGGTTTAGCTACAAATACTTGCGATATACATTATTAAGCTACAACTGCATGCGAAACAAACGAGTTAGCTTCAAATCCATGCGAAACACATGATTTAGGTTCAAATCAATGCGATGTAGAAGGTTTAGCTTCAAATCCATGCAAAACACGTGATTTAGCTTCCTATTAATGCGAAGTAGAAGGCTTAGCTTCAGTTCTATACGAAACAAATGATTTAGCTTCAAATCAATGCGAAGTACAAGGCTTAGCTTCAAATCCATGCGAAACAAATGATTTAGCTACAAATACTTGTGATATACATTATTTAGCTACAACTGCATGAGAAAAAAACGAGTTAGCTTCAAATCTACGCGAAACACATGAATTGGTTCAAATGAATGCGATGTAGAAGGTTTAGCTTCAAATCCAAGCGAAACACATGATTTAGCTTCAAATACTTGCGATATAAGTGATGTAGATTCAACTGCAGGCGAAATGAACGAGTTAGCTTCAAATCCATGCGAAACACATGATTTAGCTGCAAATCAATGCGTTGTAGGAGGTTTAGCGTCAAATCCATGCGAAACACATGATTTAGCTTCAAATACTTGCGATATAAGTGATATAGTTTCAAATGCAGGCGAAACGAACGAGTTACCTTCAAATCCACGCGAAACACATGATTTAGCTTCAAATCAATGTGATGTAGAAGGCTTAGTTTCAAATCCATGCAAAACACGTGATTTAGGAACGAATCAATGCGAAGTAGAAGGCTTAGCTTCAAATCCTTGCGAAACAAATGGTTTAGCTTCAAATACTAGCGATATAAATGATACAGCTTCAAATACAGGAGAAACAAACGAGTTAGCTTCAAATCCATGCAAAACACACGATTTAGCTTCAATTCAAAGCCAAGTAGAAGGCTTAGCTTCTAATACATGCGAAACAAATGGTTTAGCTTCAAATACTTGTGATATACATGATTCAGTTTCAACTGCATGCGAAACGAACGAGTTAGCTTCAAATCCATTCGAAACACAATATTTAGCGTCATATCAATGCGAAGTAGAAGGCAGAGCTTCAAATCCATGCGATACAAATGGTTTAGCTACAAATACTTGTGATATACATTATTTAGCTACAACTGCATGCGAAACAAACGAGTTAGCTTCAAATCTACGCGAAACACATGAATTGGTTCAAATGAATGCGATGTAGAAGGTTTAGCTTCAAATCCAAGCGAAACACATGATTTCGCTTCAAATACTTGCGATATAAGTGATGTAGATTCAACTGCAGGCGAAATGAACGAGTTAGCTTCAAATCCATGCGAAACACATGATTCAACTGCAGGCGAAATGAACGAGTTAGCGTCAAATCCATGCGATACACTAGATTAAGCTTCAAATCAATGCGATGTAGTAGGTTCAGCTTCAAATCCATGCGATATAAGTGATATAGCTTCAAAAGCAGGAGGAACAAACGAGGTAGCTTCAATTCCATGCGATCAAATGATTTAGCTTCAAATACTTGTGATATACATGATATAGCTTCAAATGCAGGCGGAAAAAACGAGTTAGCTTCAAATCCATGCGAAAGACATGATTCAGCTTCAAATCAGTGCGTTCTAGGAGGCTTAGCATCAAAACCCATGCGAAACAAACGAGTTAGCTTCAAATCCATGCGAAACACATGATTTAGCTTCAAATCAATACGAAGTAGAAGGCTTAGCTTCAAATTCATGCGAGACGAAAGATTTAGCTTAAAATCCATGCGAAACAAATGGTTTAGCTTCAAATACTTGTGATATACGTTATTTAGATTTAACTGCATGGGCAACGAACCAGTTAGCTTCAAATCCATTCGAAACATAATATTTAGCGTCAAATCAATGCGAAGTAGAAGACAGAGCTTCAAATCCATGCGATACAAATGGTTTAGCTTCAAATACTTGTGATATACATGATTTAGCTTCAACTGCATTCGAAACAAACGAGTTTGCTTCAAATCCGTGCGAAACACATGATTTAGGTTCAAATCAATGCGATGTAGAAGGTTTGGCTTCAAATCCATGCAAAACACGTGATTTAGCTTCCTATTAATGCAAAGTAGAAGACATAGCTTCAAATCTATGCGAAACAAATGGTTTAGCTTCAAGTACTTGTGATATACGTTATTTAGATTTAACTGCATGCGCAACGAACGAGTTAGCTTCAAATCCATGCGAAACACATGATTTAGCTGCAAATCAATGCGATGTAGAAGGTTTAGCTTCAAATCCATGCGATCTAGAAGGTTTAGCTTCAAATCCATGCGAAACAAATGATTTAGCTTCTAATCAATGCGAAGTAGAAGGCTTAGGTTCAAATCCATGCGAAACAAATGGATAAGATACAAATGCTAGTGATATACATTATTTAGCTACAACTGCATGCGAAACAAACGAGTTAGCTTCAAATCCAAGCGAAACACATGATTTAGCTTCAAATACTTGTGATATACATGATATAGCTTCAAATGCATGCGAAACAAACGAGTTAGCTTCAAATCCATGCGAAACACATGATTTAGCTTCAAATCAATGCGATGTAGAAGGTATAGATTCAAATCCATGCCAAACACATGATTTAGCTTCAAATCCGTGGGATGTAGAAGGTTTAGCTTCAAATCCATGCGAAACAAATGGTTTAGCTTCAAATACTTGTGATATACGTTATTTAGATTTAACTGCATGGGCAACGAACCAGTTAGCTTCAAATCCATGCGAAACACACGATTTAGCTGCAAATCAATGCGATGTAGAAGGTTTAGCTTCAAATCCATGCGATACACAAGATTTAGCCTCAAATCAATGCGATGTCGAAGGTTCAGCTTCAAATCCATGCGACACATATGATTTAGCTTCAAATACTTGCGATATAAGTGATATAGCTTCAAAAGCGGGAGGAACAAACGAGGTAGCTTCAATTCCGTGTGAAACAAATGATTTAGCTTCAAATCATTGCGAAGTAGAAGGCTTAGCTTCAAATCCATGCGAAACAAATGGTTTAGCTACAAATACTTGCGATATACATTATTAAGCTACAACTGCATGCGAAACAAACGAGTTAGCTTCAAATCCATGCGAAACACATGATTTAGGTTCAAATCAATGCGATGTAGAAGGTTTAGCTTCAAATCCATGCAAAACACGTGATTTAGCTTCCTATTAATGCGAAGTAGAAGGCTTAGCTTCAGTTCTATACGAAACAAATGATTTAGCTTCAAATCAATGCGAAGTACAAGGCTTAGCTTCAAATCCATGCGAAACAAATGATTTAGCTACAAATACTTGTGATATACATTATTTAGCTACAACTGCATGAGAAAAAAACGAGTTAGCTTCAAATCTACGCGAAACACATGAATTGGTTCAAATGAATGCGATGTAGAAGGTTTAGCTTCAATCCAAGCGAAACACATGATTTAGCTTCAAATACTTGCGATATAAGTGATGTAGATTCAACTGCTGGCGAAATGAACGAGTTAGCTTCAAATCCATGCGAAACACATGATTTAGCTGCAAATCAATGCGTTGTAGGAGGTTTAGCGTCAAATCCATGCGAAACACATGATTTAGCTTCAAATACTTGCGATATAAGTGATATAGTTTCAAATGCAGGCGAAACGAACGAGTTACCTTCAAATCCACGCGAAACACATGATTTAGCTTCAAATCAATGTGATGTAGAAGGCTTAGTTTCAAATCCATGCAAAACACGTGATTTAGGAACGAATCAATGCGAAGTAGAAGGCTTAGCTTCAAATCCTTGCGAAACAAATGGTTTAGCTTCAAATACTAGCGATATAAATGATACAGCTTCAAATACAGGAGAAACAAACGAGTTAGCTTCAAATCCATGCAAAACACACGATTTAGCTTCAATTCAAAGCCAAGTAGAAGGCTTAGCTTCTAATACATGCGAAACAAATGGTTTAGCTTCAAATACTTGTGATATACATGATTCAGTTTCAACTGCATGCGAAACGAACGAGTTAGCTTCAAATCCATTCGAAACACAATATTTAGCGTCATATCAATGCGAAGTAGAAGGCAGAGCTTCAAATCCATGCGATACAAATGGTTTAGCTACAAATACTTGTGATATACATTATTTAGCTACAACTGCATGCGAAACAAACGAGTTAGCTTCAAATCTACGCGAAACACATGAATTGGTTCAAATGAATGCGATGTAGAAGGTTTAGCTTCAAATCCAAGCGAAACACATGATTTCGCTTCAAATACTTGCGATATAAGTGATGTAGATTCAACTGCAGGCGAAATGAACGAGTTAGCTTCAAATCCATGCGAAACACATGATTCAACTGCAGGCGAAATGAACGAGTTAGCGTCAAATCCATGCGATACACTAGATTAAGCTTCAAATCAATGCGATGTAGAAGGTTTAGCTTCAAATCCAAGCGAAACACATGATTTAGCTTCAAATACTTGCGATATAAGTGATATAGTTTCAAATGCAGGCGAAAGGAACGAGTTAGCGTCAAATCAATGCGAAACACATGATTCAGCTGCAAATCAATGCGATGTAGAAGGTTTAGATTCAAATCCATGCGAAACAAATGGTTTAGCTTCAAATACTTGTGATATACGTTATTTAGATTTAACTGCATGGGCAACGAACCAGTTAGCTTCAAATCCATGCGAAACACACGATTTAGCTGCAAATCAATGCGATGTAGAAGGTTTAGCTTCAAATCCATGCGATACACAAGATTTAGCCTCAAATCAATGCGATGTAGAAGGTTCAGCTTCAAATCCATGCGACACATATGATTTAGCTTCAAATACTTGCGATATAAGTGATATAGCTTCAAAAGCGGGAGGAACAAACGAGGTAGCTTCAATTCCGTGTGAAACAAATGATTTAGCTTCAAATCATTGCGAAGTAGAAGGCTTAGCTTCAAATCCATGCGAAACAAATGGTTTAGCTACAAATACTTGCGATATACATTATTAAGCTACAACTGCATGCGAAACAAACGAGTTAGCTTCAAATCCATGCGAAACACATGATTTAGGTTCAAATCAATGCGATGTAGAAGGTTTAGCTTCAAATCCATGCAAAACACGTGATTTAGCTTCCTATTAATGCGAAGTAGAAGGCTTAGCTTCAGTTCTATACGAAACAAATGATTTAGCTTCAAATCAATGCAAAGTACAAGGCTTAGCTTCAAATCCATGCGAAACAAATGATTTAGCTACAAATACTTGTGATATACATTATTTAGCTACAACTGCATGAGAAACAAACGAGTTAGCTTCAAATCTACGCGAAACACATGAATTGGTTCAAATGAATGCGATGTAGAAGGTTTAGCTTCAAATCCAAGCGAAACACATGATTTAGCTTCAAATACTTGCGATATAAGTGATGTAGATTCAACTGCAGGCGAAATGAACGAGTTAGCTTCAAATCCATGCGAAACACATGATTTAGCTGCAAATCAATGCGTTGTAGGAGGTTTAGCGTCAAATCCATGCGAAACACATGATTTAGCTTCAAATACTTGCGATATAAGTGATATAGTTTCAAATGCAGGCGAAACGAACGAGTTACCTTCAAATCCACGCGAAACACATGATTTAGCTTCAAATCAATGTGATGTAGAAGGCTTAGTTTCAAATCCATGCAAAACACGTGATTTAGGAACGAATCAATGCGAAGTAGAAGGCTTAGCTTCAAATCCATGCGAAACAAATGGATTAGCTTCAAATACTAGCGATATAAATGATACAGCTTCAAATACAGGAGAAACAAACGAGTTAGCTTCAAATCCATGCAAAACACACGATTTAGCTTCAATTCAAAGCCAAGTAGAAGGCTTAGCTTCTAATACATGCGAAACAAATGGTTTAGCTTCAAATACTTGTGATATACATGATTCAGTTTCAACTGCATGCGAAACGAACGAGTTAGCTTCAAATCCATTCGAAACACAATATTTAGCGTCAAATCAATGCGAAGTAGAAGGCAGAGCTTCAAATCCATGCGATACAAATGGTTTAGCTACAAATACTTGTGATATACATTATTTAGCTACAACTGCATGCGAAACAAACGAGTTAGCTTCAAATCTACGCGAAACACATGAATTGGTTCAAATGAATGCGATGTAGAAGGTTTAGCTTCAAATCCAAGCGAAACACATGATTTAGCTTCAAATACTTGCGATATAAGTGATGTAGATTCAACTGCAGGCGAAATGAACGAGTTAGCTTCAAATCCATGCGAAACACATGATTTAGCTGCAAATCAATGCGTTGTAGGAGGTTTAGCGTCAAATCCATGCGATACACTAGATTAAGCTTCAAATCAATGCGATGTAGAAGGTTTAGCTTCAAATCCAAGCGAAACACATGATTTAGCTTCAAATACTTGCGATATAAGTGATATAGTTTCAAATGCAGGCGAAAGGAACGAGTTAGCGTCAAATCAATGCGAAAAACATGATTCAGCTGCAAATCAATGCGATGTAGAAGGTTTAGATTCAAATCCATGCCAAACACATGATTTAGCTTCAAATCCATGGGATGTAGAAGGTTTAGCTTCAAATCCATGCGAAACAAATTATTTAGGTGTAAATCTGTGCGAAGTAGAAGGCTCAGGTTCAAAGCCATGCGATTTAAATGGTTCATCTTCAAATACTTGTGAAAGACATGATTTAGCTTCAATTGCATGCGAAACAAACGAGTTAGCTTCAAATCCATACGAAACACATGATTTAGCTTCAAATCAATGCGAAGTAGAAGGTTTAGATTCAAATGCGTGCGAAACAAATGATTTTGGCATCAAATACTTGCGATATAAATGATATAGCTTCAAATGCAGGCGACACAAACGAGTTAGCTTCAAATCCATGCTAAACACATGATTCAGCTGCAAATTAATGCTATGTAGAAGGCTTAGATTCAAATCCATGCAAAACTCGTGATTTAGGATCCAATCAATGCGAAGTAGAAGGCTTAGCTTCAAATCCATGCGAGACAAATGCTTTAGCTTCAAATACTTGCGATATAAATGATATAGCTTCAAATACAGCAGAAACAAACGAGTTAGCTTCAAATCCATGCAAAACACACGATTTAGCTTCAATTCAATGCCAAGTAGAAGGCTTAGCTTCAAATCCATGCGAATGAATTGTTTAGCTGCAAATACATGTGATATACATGATTTAGTTTCAACTGCATGCGAAACAACGAGTTACCTTCAAATCCACGCGAAACACATAATTTAGCTTCAAATCAATGCGAAGTAGCAGGTTTAGATTCAAATCCATGCGAAACACATGATTTAGCATCAAATACTTGCGATATAAGTGATATAGTTTCAAATGCAGGCGAAACGAACGAGTTAGCACGCAAATCCATGCGAAACACATGATTCAGCTGCAAATCAATGCGATGTAGATGGTTTAGATTCAAATCCATGCCAAACACATGATTTAGCTTCAAATCCATGGGATGTAGAAGGTTTAGATTCAAATCCATGCGAAACACATTATTTTGGTGCAAATCAGTGCGAAGTAGAAGGCTCAGGTTCAAAGCCATGCGATTCAAATGGTTCATCTTCAAATACTTGTGAAAGACATGATTTAGCTTCAACTGCATGCGAAACAAAGGGGTTACCTTCAAATCCACGCGAAACACATGATTTAGCTTCAAATCAATGCGATGTAGAAGGCTTAGCTTCAAATCCATGCAAAATACGTGATTTAGGATCCAATCAATGCGAAATAGAAGGCTTAGCTTCAAATCCATGCGAATGAATTGTTTAGCTGCAAATACATGTGATATACATGATTTAGTTTCAACTGCATGCGAAACAACGAGTTACCTTCAAATCCACGCGAAACACATAATTTAGCTTCAAATCAATGCGAAGTAGCAGGTTTAGATTCAAATCCATGCGAAACACATGATTTAGCTTCAAATACTTGCGATATAAGTGATATAGTTTCAAATGCAGGCGAAACGAACGAGTTAGCACGCAAATCCATGCGAAACACATGATTCAGCTTCAAATCAATGCGAAGTAGAAGGTTTAGATTCAAATGCGTGCGAAACAAATGATTTTGGCATCAAATACTTGCGATATAAATGATATAGCTTCAAATGCAGGCGACACAAACGAGTTAGCTTCAAATCCATGCGAAACACATGATTTAGCTTCAAATCCAAGCGAAACACATGATTTATCTTCAAATCAATGCGATGTAAAAGGTTTAGCTTCAAATCTGTGCGAAACAAATGATTTAGCACAAATACTTGCGATATAAGGGATATAGCTTCAGATGCAGGCGAAACGAACGAGTTAGCTTAAAATCCATACGAAACACATGATTTAGCTTCAAATCAATGCGAAGTAGAAGGTTTAGATTCAAATGCGTACGAAACAAATGATTTTGACATCAAATACTTGCGATATAAATGATATAGCTTCAAATGCAGGCGACACAAACGAGTTAGCTTCAAATCCATGCGAAACACATGATTCAGCTGCAAATTAATGCTATGTAGAAGGCTTAGATTCAAATCCATGCAAAACACGTGATTTAGGATCCAATCAATGCGAAGTAGAAGGCTTAGCTTCAAATCCATGCGAGACAAATGCTTTAGCTTCAAATACTTGCCATATAAATGATATAGCTTCAAATACAGCAGAAACAAACGAGTTAGCTTCAAATCCATGCAAAACACACGATTTAGCTTCAATTCAATGCCAAGTAGAAGGCTTAGCTTCAAATCCATGCGAATGAATTGTTTAGCTGCAAATACATGTGATATACATGATTTAGTTTCAACTGCATGCGAAACAACGAGTTACCTTCAAATCCACGCGAAACACATAATTTAGCTTCAAATCAATGCGAAGTAGCAGGTTTAGATTCAAATCCATGCGAAACACATGATTTAGCTTCAAATACTTGCGATATAAGTGATATAGTTTCAAATGCAGGCGAAACGAACGAGTTAGCAAGCAAATCCATGCGAAACACATGATTCAGCTGCAAATCAATGCGATGTAGAAGGTTTAGCTTCAAATCCATGCCAAACACATGATTTAGCTTCAAATCCATGGGATGTAGAAGGTTTAGATTCAAATCCATGCGAAACACATTATTTAGGTGCAAATCAGTGCGAAGTAGAAGGCTCAGGTTCAAAGCCATGCGATTCAAATGGTTCATCTTCAAATACTTGTGAAAGACATGATTTAGCTTCAACTGCATCCGAAACAAAGGGGTTACCTTCAAATCCACGCGAAACACATGATTTAGCTTCAAATCAATGTGATGTAGAAGGCTTAGTTTCAAATCCATGCAAAACACGTGATTTAGGATCGAATCAATGCGAAGTAGAAGGCTTAGCTTCTAATACATGCGAAACAAATGGTTTAGCTTCAAATACTTGTGATATACATGATTCAGTTTCAACTGCATGCGAAACGAACGAGTTAGCTTCAAATCCATTCGAAACACAATATTTAGCGTCAAATCAATGCGAAGTAGAAGGCAGAGCTTCAAATCCATGCGATACAAATGGTTTAGCTACAAATACTTGTGATATACATTATTTAGCTACAACTGCATGCGAAACAAACGAGTTAGCTTCAAATCTACGCGAAACACATGAATTGGTTCAAATGAATGCGATGTAGAAGGTTTAGCTTCAAATCCAAGCGAAACACATGATTTAGCTTCAAATACTTGCGATATAAGTGATGTAGATTCAACTGCAGGCGAAATGAATGAGTTAGCTTCAAATCCATGCGAAACACATGATTTAGCTGCAAATCAATGCGTTGTAGGAGGTTTAGCGTCAAATCCATGCGATACACTAGATTAAGCTTCAAATCAATGCGATGTAGAAGGTTTAGCTTCAAATCCAAGCGAAACACATGATTTAGCTTCAATTGCATGCGAAACAAACGAGTTAGCTTCAAATCCATACGAAACACATGATTTAGCTTCAAATCAATGCGAAGTAGAAGGTTTAGATTCAAATGCGTGCGAAACAAATGATTTTGGCATCAAATACTTGCGATATAAATGATATAGCTTCAAATGCAGGCGAAACGAACGAGTTTGCTTCAAATCCATACGAAACACATGATTTAGCTTCAAATCAATGCGAAGTAGAAGGTTTAGCTTCAAATCCGTGCGAAACAAATGATTTTGGCATCAAATACTTGCGATATAAGTGATATAGCTTCAATGCTGGCCAAACAAACGAGTTTGCTTCAAATCCATGAGAAACACATGATTTAGCTTCAAATCCATGCGAAACAAATGGTTTAGCTACAAATAATTGTGACAGACATGATTTAGCTTCAACTGCATTCGAAACAAACGAGTTACCTTCAAATCCACGCGAAACACATGATTTAGCTTCAAATCAGTGCGAAGTAGAAGGCTTAGCTTCAAATCCATGCGAATCTAATGGTTCGGCTTCAAATACTTGTGAAATGCATGATTTAGCTTCAACTGCATGCGAAACAACGAGTTACCTTCAAATCCACGCGAAACACATAATTTAGCTTCAAATCAATGCGAAGTAGCAGGTTTAGATTCAAATCCATGCGAAACACATGATTTAGCTTCAAATACTTGCGATATAAGTGATATAGTTTCAAATGCAGGCGAAACGAACGAGTTAGCACGCAAATCCATGCGAAACACATGATTCAGCTGCAAATCAATGCGATGTAGAAGGTTTAGCTTCAAATCCATGCCAAACACATGATTTAGCTTCAAATCCATGGGATGTAGAAGGTTTAGATTCAAATCCATGCGAAACACATTATTTAGGTGCAAATCAGTGCGAAGTAGAAGGCTCAGGTTCAAAGCCATGCGATTCAAATGGTTCATCTTCAAATACTTGTGAAAGACATGATTTAGCTTCAACTGCATGCGAAACAAAGGGGTTACCTTCAAATCCACGCGAAACACATGATTTAGCTTCAAATCAATGTGATGTAGAAGGCTTAGTTTCAAATCCATGCCAAACACGTGATTTAGGATCGAATCAATGCGAAGTAGAAGGCTTAGCTTCAAATCCATGCGAAACAAATGGTTTAGCTTCAAATACTAGCGATATAAATGATACTGCTTCAAATACAGGAGAAACAAACGAGTTAGCTTCAAATCCATGCAAAACACACGATTTAGCTTCAATTCAAAGCCAAGTAGAAGGCTTAGCTTCTAATACATGCGAAACAAATGGTTTAGCTTCAAATACTTGTGATATACATGATTCAGTTTCAACTGCATGCGAAACGAACGAGTTAGCTTCAAATCCATTCGAAACACAATATTTAGCGTCAAATCAATGCGAAGTAGAAGGCAGAGCTTCAAATCCATGCGATACAAATGGTTTAGCTACAAATACTTGTGATATACATTATTTAGCTACAACTGCATGCGAAACAAACGAGTTAGCTTCAAATCTACGCGAAACACATGAATTGGTTCAAATGAATGCGATGTAGAAGGTTTAGCTTCAAATCCAAGCGAAACACATGATTTAGCATCAAATACTTGCGATATAAGTGATGTAGATTGAACTGCAGGCGAAATGAATGAGTTAGCTTCAAATCCATGCGAAACACATGATTTAGCTGCAAATCAATGCGTTGTAGGAGGTTTAGCGTCAAATCCATGCGATACACTAGATTAAGCTTCAAATCAATGCGATGTAGAAGGTTTAGCTTCAAATCCAAGCGAAACACATGATTTAGCTTCAAATACTTGCGATATAAGTGATGTAGATTCAACTGCAGGCGAAATGAATGAGTTAGCTTCAAATCCATGCGAAACACATGATTTAGCTGCAAATCAATGCGTTGTAGAAGGTTTAGCGTCAAATCCATGCGATACACTAGATTAAGCTTCAAATCAATGCGATGTAGAAGGTTTAGCTTCAAATCCAAGCGAAACACATGATTTAGCTTCAATTGCATGCGAAACGAACGAGTTTGCTTCAAATCCATACGAAACACATGATTTAGCTTGAAATCAATGCGAAGTAGAAGGTTTAGCTTCAAATCCGTGCGAAACAAATGATTTTGGCATCAAATACTTGCGATATAAGTGATATAGCTTCAATGCTGCCCAAACAAACGAGTTTGCTTCAAATCCATGAGAAACACATGATTTAGCTTCAAATCCATGCGAAACAAATGGTTGAGCTACAAATAATTGTGACAGACATGATTTAGCTTCAACTGCATTCGAAACAAACGAGTTACCTTCAAATCCACGCGAAACACATGATTTAGCTTCAAATCAGTGCGAAGTAGAAGGCTTAGCTTCAAATCCATGCGAATCTAATGGTTCGGCTTCAAATACTTGTGAAATGCATGATTTAGCTTCAACTGCATGCGAAACAACGAGTTACCTTCAAATCCACGCGAAACACATAATTTAGCTTCAAATCAATGCGAAGTAGCAGGTTTAGATTCAAATCCATGCGAAACACATGATTTAGCTTCAAATACTTGCGATATAAGTGATATAGTTTCAAATGCAGGCGAAACGAACGAGTTAGCACGCAAATCCATGCGAAACACATGATTCAGCTGCAAATCAATGCGATGTAGAAGGTTTAGCTTCAAATCCATGCCAAACACATGATTTAGCTTCAAATCCATGGGATGTAGAAGGTTTAGATTCAAATCCATGCGAAACACATTATTTAGGTGCAAATCAGTGCGAAGTAGAAGGCTCAGGTTCAAAGCCATGCGATTCAAATGGTTCATCTTCAAATACTTGTGAAAGACATGATTTAGCTTCAACTGCATGCGAAACAAAGGGGTTACCTTCAAATCCACGCGAAACACATGATTTAGCTTCAAATCAATGTGATGTAGAAGGCTTAGTTTCAAATCCATGCCAAACACGTGATTTAGGATCGAATCAATGCGAAGTAGAAGGCTTAGCTTCAAATCCATGCGAAACAAATGGTTTAGCTTCAAATACTAGCGATATAAATGATACTTCTTCAAATACAGGAGAAACAAACGAGTTAGCTTCAAATCCATGCAAAACACACGATTTAGCTTCAATTCAAAGCCAAGTAGAAGGCTTAGCTTCTAATACTTGCGAAACAAATGGTTTAGCTTCAAATACTTGTGATATACATGATTCAGTTTCAACTGCATGCGAAACGAACGAGTTAGCTTCAAATCCATTCGAAACACAATATTTAGCGTCAAATCAATGCGAAGTAGAAGGCAGAGCTTCAAATCCATGCGATACAAATGGTTTAGCTACAAATACTTGTGATATACATTATTTAGCTACAACTGCATGCGAAACAAACGAGTTAGCTTCAAATCTACGCGAAACACATGAATTGGTTCAAATGAATGCGATGTAGAAGGTTTAGCTTCAAATCCAAGCGAAACACATGATTTAGCTTCAAATACTTGCGATATAAGTGATGTAGATTCAACTGCAGGCGAAATGAACGAGTTAGCTTCAAATCCATGCGAAACACATGATTTAGCTGCAAATCAATGCGTTGTAGGAGGTTTAGCGTCAAATCCATGCGATACACTAGATTAAGCTTCAAATCAATGCGATGTAGAAGGTTTAGCTTCAAATCCAAGCGAAACACATGATTTAGCTTCAAATACTTGCGATATAAGTGATATAGTTTCAAATGCAGGCGAAAGGAACGAGTTAGCGTCAAATCAATGCGAAACACATGATTCAGCAGCAAATCAATGCGATGTAGAAGGTTTAGATTCAAATCCATGCCAAACACATGATTTAGCTTCAAATCCATGGGATGTAGAAGGTTTAGCTTCAAATCCATGCGAAACACATTATTTAGGTGTAAATCTGTGCGAAGTAGAAGGCTCAGGTTCAAAGCCATGCGATTTAAATGGTTCATCATCAAATACTTGTGAAAGACATGATTTAGCTTCAATTGCATGCGAAACAAACGAGTTAGCTTCAAATCCATACGAAACACATGATTTAGCTTCAAATCAATGCGAAGTAGAAGGTTTAGATTCAAATGCGTGCGAAACAAATGATTTTGGCATCAAATACTTGCGATATAAATGATATAGCTTCAAATGCAGGCGACACAAACGAGTTAGCTTCAAATCAATGCGAAACACATGATTTAGCTTCAAATCCAAGCGAAACATATGGTTTATCTTCTAATCAATGCGATGTAAAAGGTTTAGCTTCAAATCTGTGCGAAACAAATGATTTAGCACAAATACTTGCGATATAAGGGATATAGCTTCAGGTGCAGGCGAAACGAACGAGTTAGCTTCAAATCCATGCGAAACACATGATTTAGCTTCAAATCAATGCGAAGTAGAAGGTTTAGATTCAAATGCGTACGAAACAAATGATTTTGGCATCAAATACTTGCGACATAAATGATATAGCTTCAAATGCAGGCGACACAAACGAGTTAGCTTCAAATCCATGCGAAACACATGATTCAGCTGCAAATTAATGCTATGTAGAAGGCTTAGATTCAAATCCATGCAAAACACGTGATATAGGATCCAATCAATGCGAAGTAGAAGGCTTAGCTTCAAATCCATGCGAGACAAATGCTTTAGCTTCAAATACTTGCGATATAAATGATATAGCTTCAAATACAGCAGAAACAAACGAGTTAGCTTCAAATCCATGCAAAACACACGATTTAGCTTCAATTCAATGCCAAGTAGAAGGCTTAGCTTCAAATCCATGCGAATGAATTGTTTAGCTGCAAATACATGTGATATACATGATTTAGCTTCAACTGCATGCGAAACAACGAGTTACCTTCAAATCCACGCGAAACACATAATGTAGCTTCAAATCAATGCGAAGTAGCAGGTTTAGATTCAAATCCATGCGAAACACATGATTTAGCTTCAAATACTTGCGATATAAGTGATATAGTTTCAAATGCAGGCGAAACGAACGAGTTAGCACGCAAATCCATGCGAAACACATGATTCAGCTGCAAATCAATGCGATGTAGAATGTTTAGCTTCAAATCCATGCCAAACACATGATTTAGCTTCAAATCCATGGGATGTAGAAGGTTTAGATTCAAATCCATGCGAAACACATTATTTAGGTGCAAATCAGTGCGAAGTAGAAGGCTCAGGTTCAAAGCCATGCGATTCAAATGGTTCATCTTCAAATACTTGTGAAAGACATGATTTAGCTTCAACTGCATGCGAAACAAAGGGGTTACCTTCAAATCCACGCGAAACACATGATTTAGCTTCAAATCAATGTGATGTAGAAGGCTTAGTTTCAAATCCATGCAAAACACGTGATTTAGGATCGAATCAATGCGAAGTAGAAGGCTTAGCTTCTAATACATGCGAAACAAATGGTTTAGCTTCAAATACTAGCGATATAAATGATACAGCTTCAAATACAGGAGAAACAAACGAGTTAGCTTCAAATCCATGCAAAACACACGATTTAGCTTCAATTCAAAGCCAAGTAGAAGGCTTAGCTTCTAATACATGCGAAACAAATGGTTTAGCTTCAAATACTTGTGATATACATGATTCAGTTTCAAATGCATGCGAAACGAACGAGTTTGCTTCAAATCCATTCGAAACACAATATTTAGCGTCAAATCAATGCGAAGTAGAAGGCAGAACTTCAAATCCATGCGATACAAATGGTTTAGCTACAAATACATGTGATATACATTATTTAGCTACAACTGCATGCGAAACAAACGAGTTAGCTTCAAATCTACGCGAAACACATGAATTGGTTCAAATGAATGCGATGTAGAAGGTTTAGCTTCAAATCCAAGCGAAGCACATGATTTAGCTTCAAATACTTGCGATATAAGTGATGTAGATTCAACTGCAGCGGAATGAACGAGTTAGCTTCAAATCCATGCGAAACACATGATTTAGCTGCAAATCAATGCGTTGTAGGAGGTTTAGCGTCAAATCCATGCGATACACTAGATTAAGCTTCAAATCAATGCGATGTAGAAGGTTTAGCTTCAAATCCAAGCGAAACACATGATTTAGCTTCAAATACTTGCGATATAAGTGATATAGTTTCAAATGCAGGCGAAACGAACGAGTTAGCTTCAAATCCATGCGAAACACATGATTCAGCTTCAAATCAATGCGATGTAGAAGGTTTAGCTTCAAATCCAAGCGAAACACATGATTTAGCTTCAAATACTTGCGATATAAGTGATATAGTTTCAAATGCAGGCGAAACGAACGAGTTAGCTTCAAATCCATGCGAAACACATGATTCCACTGCAAATCAATGCGATGTAGAAGGTTTAGATTCAAATCCATGCCAAACACATGATTTAGCTTCAAATACTTGCGATATAAGTGATGTAGATTCAACTGCAGGCGAAATGAATGAGTTAGCTTCAAATCCATGCGAAACACATGATTTAGCTGCAAATCAATGCGTTGTAGAAGGTTTAGCGTCAAATCCATGCGATACACTAGATTAAGCTTCAAATCAATGCGATGTAGAAGGTTTAGCTTCAAATCCAAGCGAAACACATGATTTAGCTTCAATTGCATGCGAAACAAACGAGTTAGCTTCAAATCCATACGAAACACATGATTTAGCTTCAAATCAATGCGAAGTAGAAGGTTTAGATTCAAATGCGTGCGAAACAAATGATTTTGGCATCAAATACTTGCGATATAAATGATATAGCTTCAAATGCAGGCGACACAAACGAGTTAGCTTCAAATCCATGCGAAACACATGATTTAGCTTCAAATCCAAGCGAAACACATGATTTATTTTCAAATCAATGCGATGTAAAAGGTTTAGCTTCAAATCTGTGCGAAACAAATGATTTAGCATCAAATACTTGCGATATAAGGGATATAGCTTCAGATGCAGGCGAAACGAACGAGTTTGCTTCAAATCCATACGAAACACATGATTTAGCTTGAAATCAATGCGAAGTAGAAGGTTTAGCTTCAAATCCGTGCGAAACAAATGATTTTGGCATCAAATACTTGCGATATAAGTGATATAGCTTCAATGCTGCCCAAACAAACGAGTTTGCTTCAAATCCATGAGAAACACATGATTTAGCTTCAAATCCATGCGAAACAAATGGTTGAGCTACAAATAATTGTGACAGACATGATTTAGCTTCAACTGCATTCGAAACAAACGAGTTACCTTCAAATCCACGCGAAACACATGATTTAGCTTCAAATCAGTGCGAAGTAGAAGGCTTAGCTTCAAATCCATGCGAATCTAATGGTTCGGCTTCAAATACTTGTGAAATGCATGATTTAGCTTCAACTGCATGCGAAACAACGAGTTACCTTCAAATCCACGCGAAACACATAATTTAGCTTCAAATCAATGCGAAGTAGCAGGTTTAGATTCAAATCCATGCGAAACACATGATTTAGCTTCAAATACTTGCGATATAAGTGATATAGTTTCAAATGCAGGCGAAACGAACGAGTTAGCACGCAAATCCATGCGAAACACATGATTCAGCTGCAAATCAATGCGATGTAGAAGGTTTAGCTTCAAATCCATGCCAAACACATGATTTAGCTTCAAATCCATGGGATGTAGAAGGTTTAGATTCAAATCCATGCGAAACACATTATTTAGGTGCAAATCAGTGCGAAGTAGAAGGCTCAGGTTCAAAGCCATGCGATTCAAATGGTTCATCTTCAAATACTTGTGAAAGACATGATTTAGCTTCAACTGCATGCGAAACAAAGGGGTTACCTTCAAATCCACGCGAAACACATGATTTAGCTTCAAATCAATGTGATGTAGAAGGCTTAGTTTCAAATCCATGCCAAACACGTGATTTAGGATCGAATCAATGCGAAGTAGAAGGCTTAGCTTCAAATCCATGCGAAACAAATGGTTTAGCTTCAAATACTAGCGATATAAATGATACTGCTTCAAATACAGGAGAAACAAACGAGTTAGCTTCAAATCCATGCAAAACACACGATTTAGCTTCAATTCAAAGCCAAGTAGAAGGCTTAGCTTCTAATACTTGCGAAACAAATGGTTTAGCTTCAAATACTTGTGATATACATGATTCAGTTTCAACTGCATGCGAAACGAACGAGTTAGCTTCAAATCCATTCGAAACACAATATTTAGCGTCAAATCAATGCGAAGTAGAAGGCAGAGCTTCAAATCCATGCGATACAAATGGTTTAGCTACAAATACTTGTGATATACATTATTTAGCTACAACTGCATGCGAAACAAACGAGTTAGCTTCAAATCTACGCGAAACACATGAATTGGTTCAAATGAATGCGATGTAGAAGGTTTAGCTTCAAATCCAAGCGAAACACATGATTTAGCTTCAAATACTTGCGATATAAGTGATATAGTTTCAAATGCAGGCGAAAGGAACGAGTTAGCGTCAAATCAATGCGAAACACATGATTCAGCAGCAAATCAATGCGATGTAGAAGGTTTAGATTCAAATCCATGCCAAACACATGATTTAGCTTCAAATCCATGGGATGTAGAAGGTTTAGCTTCAAATCCATGCGAAACACATTATTTAGGTGTAAATCTGTGCGAAGTAGAAGGCTCAGGTTCAAAGCCATGCGATTTAAATGGTTCATCATCAAATACTTGTGAAAGACATGATTTAGCTTCAATTGCATGCGAAACAAACGAGTTAGCTTCAAATCCATACGAAACACATGATTTAGCTTCAAATCAATGCGAAGTAGAAGGTTTAGATTCAAATGCGTGCGAAACAAATGATTTTGGCATCAAATACTTGCGATATAAATGATATAGCTTCAAATGCAGGCGACACAAACGAGTTAGCTTCAAATCCATGCGAAACACATGATTTAGCTTCAAATCCAAGCGAAACATATGGTTTATCTTCAAATCAATGCGATGTAAAAGGTTTAGCTTCAAATCTGTGCGAAACAAATGATTTAGCACAAATACTTGCGATATAAGGGATATAGCTTCAGGTGCAGGCGAAACGAACGAGTTAGCTTCAAATCCATACGAAACACATGATTTAGCTTCAAATCAATGCGAAGTAGAAGGTTTAGATTCAAATGCGTACGAAACAAATGATTTTGGCATCAAATACTTGCGATATAAATGATATAGCTTCAAATGCAGGCGACACAAACGAGTTAGCTTCAAATCCATGCGAAACACATGATTCAGCTGCAAATTAATGCTATGTAGAAGGCTTAGATTCAAATCCATGCAAAACACGTGATTTAGGATCCAATCAATGCGAAGTAGAAGGCTTAGCTTCAAATCCATGCGAGACAAATGCTTTAGCTTCAAATACTTGCGATATAAATGATATAGCTTCAAATACAGCAGAAACAAACGAGTTAGCTTCAAATCCATGCAAAACACACGATTTAGCTTCAATTCAATGCCAAGTAGAAGGCTTAGCTTCAAATCCATGCGAATGAATTGTTTAGCTGCAAATACATGTGATATACATGATTTAGCTTCAACTGCATGCGAAACAACGAGTTACCTTCAAATCCACGCGAAACACATAATTTAGCTTCAAATCAATGCGAAGTAGCAGGTTTAGATTCAAATCCATGCGAAACACATGATTTAGCTTCAAATACTTGCGATATAAGTGATATAGTTTCAAATGCAGGCGAAACGAACGAGTTAGCACGCAAATCCATGCGAAACACATGATTCAGCTGCAAATCAATGCGATGTAGAAGGTTTAGCTTCAAATCCATGCCAAACACATGATTTAGCTTCAAATCCATGGGATGTAGAAGGTTTAGATTCAAATCCATGCGAAACACATTATTTAGGTGCAAATCAGTGCGAAGTAGAAGGCTCAGGTTCAAAGCCATGCGATTCAAATGGTTCATCTTCAAATACTTGTGAAAGACATGATTTAGCTTCAACTGCATGCGAAACAAAGGGGTTACCTTCAAATCCACGCGAAACACATGATTTAGCTTCAAATCAATGTGATGTAGAAGGCTTAGTTTCAAATCCATGCAAAACACGTGATTTAGGATCGAATCAATGCGAAGTAGAAGGCTTAGCTTCTAATACATGCGAAACAAATGGTTTAGCTTCAAATACTAGCGATATAAATGATACAGCTTCAAATACAGGAGAAACAAACGAGTTAGCTTCAAATCCATGCAAAAACACACGATTTAGCTTCAATTCAAAGCCAAGTAGAAGGCTTAGCTTCTAATACATGCGAAACAAATGGTTTAGCTTCAAATACTTGTGATATACATGATTCAGTTTCAACTGCATGCGAAACGAACGAGTTTGCTTCAAATCCATTCGAAACACAATATTTAGCGTCAAATCAATGCGAAGTAGAAGGCAGAACTTCAAATCCATGCGATACAAATGGTTTAGCTACAAATACATGTGATATACATTATTTAGCTACAACTGCATGCGAAACAAACGAGTTAGCTTCAAATCTACGCGAAACACATGAATTGGTTCAAATGAATGCGATGTAGAAGGTTTAGCTTCAAATCCAAGCGAAGCACATGATTTAGCTTCAAATACTTGCGATATAAGTGATGTAGATTCAACTGCAGCGGAATGAACGAGTTAGCTTCAAATCCATGCGAAACACATGATTTAGCTGCAAATCAATGCGTTGTAGGAGGTTTAGCGTCAAATCCATGCGATACACTAGATTAAGCTTCAAATCAATGCGATGTAGAAGGTTTTAGCTTCAAATCCAAGCGAAACACATGATTTAGCTTCAAATACTTGCGATATAAGTGATATAGTTTCAAATGCAGGCGAAACGAACGAGTTAGCTTCAAATCCATGCGAAACACATGATTCAGCTGCAAATCAATGCGATGTAGAAGGTTTAGATTCAAATCCATGCCAAACACATGATTTAGCTTCAAATCCATGGGATGTAGAAGGTTTAGCTTCAAATCCATGCGAAACAAATTATTTAGGTGTAAATCTGAGCGAAGTAGAAGGCTCAGGTTCAAAGCCATGCGATTTAAATGGTTCATCTTCAAATACTTGTGAAAGACATGATTTAGCTTCAATTGCATGCGAAACAAACGAGTTAGCTTCAAATCCATACGAAACACATGATTTAGCTTCAAATCAATGCGAAGTAGAAGGTTTAGATTCAAATGCGTGCGAAACAAATGATTTTGGCATCAAATACTTGCGATATAAATGATATAGCTTCAAATGCAGGCGACACAAACGAGTTAGCTTCAAATCCATGCTAAACACATGATTCAGCTGCAAATTAATGCTATGTAGAAGGCTTAGATTCAAATCCATGCAAAACTCGTGATTTAGGATCCAATCAATGCGAAGTAGAAGGCTTAGCTTCAAATCCATGCGAGACAAATGCTGTAGCTTCAAATACTTGCGATATAAATGATATAGCTTCAAATACAGCAGAAACAAACGAGTTAGCTTCAAATCCATGCAAAACACACGATTTAGCTTCAATTCAATGCCAAGTAGAAGGCTTAGCTTCAAATCCATGCGAATGAATTGTTTAGCTGCAAATACATGTGATATACATGATTTAGTTTCAACTGCATGCGAAACAACGAGTTACCTTCAAATCCACGCGAAACACATAATTTAGCTTCAAATCAATGCGAAGTAGCAGGTTTAGATTCAAATCCATGCGAAACACATGATTTAGCTTCAAATACTTGCGATATAAGTGATATAGTTTCAAATGCAGGCGAAACGAACGAGTTAGCACGCAAATCCATGCGAAACACATGATTCAGCTGCAAATCAATGCGATGTAGATGGTTTAGCTTCAAATCCATGCCAAACACATGATTTAGCTTCAAATCCATGGGATGTAGAAGGTTTAGATTCAAATCCATGCGAAACACATTATTTTGGTGCAAATCAGTGCGAAGTAGAAGGCTCAGGTTCAATGCCATGCGATTTAAATGGTTCATCTTCAAATACTTGTGAAAGACATGATTTAGCTTCAATTGCATGCGAAACAAACGAGTTAGCTTCAAATCCATACGAAACACATGATTTAGCTTCAAATCAATGCGAAGTAGAAGGTTTAGATTCAAATGCGTGCGAAACAAATGATTTTGGCATCAAATACTTGCGATATAAATGATATAGCTTCAAATCCATGCGAAACACATGATTCAGCTGCAAATTAATGCTATGTAGAAGGCTTAGATTCAAATCCATGCAAAACACGTGATTCAGGATCCAATCAATGCGAAGTAGAAGGCTTAGCTTCAAATCCATGCGAGACAAATGCTTTAGCTTCAAATACTTGCGATATAAATGATATAGCTTCAAATACAGCAGAAACAAACGAGTTAGCTTCAAATCCATGCAAAACACACGATTTAGCTTCATTCAATGCCAAGTAGAAGGCTTAGCTTCAAATCCATGCGAATGAATTGTTTAGCTGCAAATACATGTGATATACATGATTTAGTTTCAACTGCATGCGAAACAACGAGTTACCTTCAAATCCACGCGAAACACACAATTTAGCTTCAAATCAATGCGAAGTAGCAGGTTTAGATTCAAATCCATGCGAAACACATGATTTAGCTTCAAATACTAGCGATATAAGTGATATAGTTTCAAATGCAGGCGAAACGAACGAGTTAGCACGCAAATCCATGCGAAACACATGATTCAGCTGCAAATCAATGCGATGTAGAAGGTTTAGCTTCAAATCAATGCCAAACACATGATTTAGCTTCAAATCCATGGGATGTAGAAGGTTTAGATTCAAATCCATGCGAAACACATTATTTAGGTGCAAATCAGTGCGAAGTAGAAGGCTCAGGTTCAAAGCCATGCGATTCAAATGGTTCATCTTCAAATACTTGTGAAAGACATGATTTAGCTTCAACTGCATCCGAAACAAAGGGGTTACCTTCAAATCCACGCGAAACACATGATTTAGCTTCAAATCAATGTGATGTAGAAGGCTTAGTTTCAAATCCATGCAAAACACGTGATTTAGGATCGAATCAATGCGAAGTAGAAGGCTTAGCTTCTAATACATGCGAAACAAATGGTTTAGCTTCAAATACTTGTGATATACATGATTCAGTTTCAACTGCATGCGAAACGAACGAGTTAGCTTCAAATCCATTCGAAACACAATATTTAGCGTCAAATCAATGCGAAGTAGAAGGCAGAGCTTCAAATCCATGCGATACAAATGGTTTAGCTACAAATACTTGTGATATACATTATTTAGCTACAACTGCATGCGAAACAAACGAGTTAGCTTCAAATCTACGCGAAACACATGAATTGGTTCAAATGAATGCGATGTAGAAGGTTTAGCTTCAAATCCAAGCGAAACACATGATTTAGCTTCAAATACTTGCGATATAAGTGATGTAGATTCAACTGCAGGCGAAATGAATGAGTTAGCTTCAAATCCATGCGAAACACATGATTTAGCTTCAAATCAATGCGAAGTAGAAGGTTTAGATTCAAATGCGTGCGAAACAAATGATTTTGGCATCAAATACTTGCGATATAAATGATATAGCTTCAAATGCAGGCGACACAAACGAGTTAGCTTCAAATCCATGCGAAACACATGATTTAGCTTCAAATCCAAGCGAAACACATGATTTATTTTCAAATCAATGCGATGTAAAAGGTTTAGTTTCAAATCTGAGCGAAACAAATGATTTAGCATCAAATACTTGCGATATAAGTGATATAGTTTCAAATGCAGGCGAAAGGAACGAGTTAGCGTCAAATCAAAGCGAAACACATGATTCAGCTGCAAATCAATGCGATGTAGAAGGTTTAGATTCAAATCCATGCCAAACACATGATTTAGCTTCAAATCCATGGGATGTAGAAGGTTTAGCTTCAAATCCATGCGAAACACATTATTTAGGTGTAAATCTGTGCGAAGTAGAAGGCTCAGGTTCAAAGCCATGCGATTTAAATGGTTCATCTTCAAATACTTGTGAAAGACATGATTTAGCTTCAATTGCATGCGAAACAAACGAGTTAGCTTCAAATCCATACGAAACACATGATTTAGCTTCAAATCAATGCGAAGTAGAAGGTTTAGATTCAAATGCGTGCGAAACAAATGATTTTGGCATCAAATACTTGCAATATAAGGGATATAGCTTCAGATGCAGGCGAAACGAACGAGTTAGCTTCAAATCCATACGAAACACATGATTTAGCTTCAAATCAATGCGAAGTAGAAGGTTTAGATTCAAATGCGTACGAAACAAATGATTTTGGCATCAAATACTTGCGATATAAATGATATAGCTTCAAATGCAGGCGACACAAACGAGTTAGCTTCAAATCCATGCAAAACACATGATTTAGCTTCAAATCCAAGCGAAACAGATGATTTATCTTCAAATCAAGGCGATGTAAAAGGTTTAGCTTCAAATCTGTGCGAAACAAATGATTTAGCACAAATACTTGCGATATAAGGGATATAGCTTCAGATGCAGGCGAAACGAACGAGTTAGCTTCAAATCCATACGAAACACATGATTTAGCTTCAAATCAATGCGAAGTAGAAGGTTTAGATTCAAATGCGTACGAAACAAATGATTTTGGCATCAAATACTTGCGATATAAATGATATAGCTTCAAATGCAGGCGACACAAACGAATTAGCTTCAAATCCATGCGAAACACATGATTCAGCTGCAAATTAATGCTATGTAGAAGGCTTAGATTCAAATCCATGCAAAACACGTGATTTAGGATCCAATCAATGCGAAGTAGAAGGCTTAGCTTCAAATCCATGCGAGACAAATGCTTTAGCTTCAAATACTTGCGATATATATGATATAGCTTCAAATACAGCAGAAACAAACGAGTTAGCTTCAAATCCATGCAAAACACACGATTTAGCTTCAATTCAATGCCAAGTAGAAGGCTTAGCTTCAAATCCATGCGAATGAATTGTTTAGCTGCAAATACATGTGATATACATGATTTAGTTTCAACTGCATGCGAAACAACGAGTTACCTTCAAATCCACGCGAAACACATAATTTAGCTTCAAATCAATGCGAAGTAGCAGGTTTAGATTCAAATCCATGCGAAACACATGATTTAGCTTCAAATACTTGCGATATAAGTGATATAGTTTCAAATGCAGGCGAAACGAACGAGTTAGCACGCAAATCCATGCGAAACACATGATTCAGCTGCAAATCAATGCGATGTAGAAGGTTTAGCTTCAAATCCATGCCAAACACATGATTTAGCTTCAAATCCATGGGATGTAGAAGGTTTAGATTCAAATCCATGCGAAACACATTATTTTGGTGCAAATCAGTGCGAAGTAGAAGGCTCAGGTTCAAAGCCATGCGATTCAAATGGTTCATCTTCAAATACTTGTGAAAGACATGATTTAGCTTCAACTGCATGCGAAACAAAGGGGTTACCTTCAAATCCACGCGAGACACATGATTTAGCTTCAAATCAATGTGATGTAGAAGGCTTAGTTTCAAATCCATGCAAAACACGTGATTTAGGATCGAATCAATGCGAAGTAGAAGGCTTAGCTTCTAATACATGCGAAACAAATGGTTTAGCTTCAAATACTAGCGATATAAATGATACAGCTTCAAATACAGGAGAAACAAACGAGTTAGCTTCAAATCCATGCAAAACACACGATTTAGCTTCAATTCAAAGCCAAGTAGAAGGCTTAGCTTCTAATACATGCGAAACAAATGGTTTAGCTTCAAATACTTGTGATATACATGATTCAGTTTCAACTGCATGCGAAACGAACGAGTTTGCTTCAAATCCATTCGAAACACAATATTTAGCGTCAAATCAATGCGAAGTAGAAGGCAGAGCTTCAAATCCATGCGATACAAATGGTTTAGCTACAAATACTTTTGATATACATTATTTAGCTACAACTGCATGCGAAACAAACGAGAAAGCTTCAACTCTACGCGAAACACATGAATTGGTTCAAATGAATGCGATGTAGAAGGTTTAGCTTCAAATCCAAGCGGAACACATGATTTAGCTTCAAATACTTGCGATATAAGTGATGTAGATTCAACTGCAGCGGAATGAACGAGTTAGCTTCAAATCCATGCGAAACACATGATTTAGCTGCAAATCAATGCGTTGTAGGAGGTTTAGCGTCAAATCCATGCGATACACTAGATTAAGCTTCAAATCAATGCGATGTAGAAGGTTTAGCTTCAAATCCAAGCGAAACACATGATTTAGCTTCAAATACTTGCGACATAAGTGATATAGTTTCAAATGCAGGCGAAACGAACGAGTTAGCTTCAAATCCATGCGAAACACATGATTCAGCTGCAAATCAATGCGATGTAGAAGGTTTAGATTCAAATCCATGCCAAACACATGATTTAGCTTCAAATCCATGGGATGTAGAAGGTTTAGCTTCAAATCCATGCGAAACAAATTATTTAGGTGTAAATCTGTGCGAAGTAGAAGGCTCAGGTTCAAAGCCATGCGATTTAAATGGTTCATCTTCAAATACTTGTGAAAGACATGATTTAGCTTCAATTGCATGCGAAACAAACGAGTTAGCTTCAAATCCATACGAAACACATGATTTAGCATCAAATCAATGCGAAGTAGAAGGTTTAGATTCAAATGCGTGCGAAACAAATGATTTTGGCATCAAATACTTGCGATATAAATGATATAGCTTCAAATGCAGGCGACACAAACGAGTTAGCTTCAAATCCATGCGAAACACATGATTTAGCTTCAAATCCAAGCGAAACACATGATTTATCTTCAAATCAATGCGATGTAAAAGGTTTAGCTTCAAATCTGTGCGAAACAAATGATTTAGCACAAATACTTGCGATATAAGGGATATAGCTTCAGATGCAGGCGAAACGAACGAGTTAGCTTCAAATCCATACGGAACACATGATTTAGCTTCAAATCAATGCGAAGTAGAAGGATTAGATTCAAATGCGTGCGAAACAAATGATTTTGGCATCAAATACTTGCGATATAAGTGATATAGTTTCAAATGCAGGCGAAACGAACGAGTTAGCACGCAAATCCATGCGAAACACATGATTCAGCTGCAAATCAATGCGATGTAGAAGGTTTAGCTTCAAATCCATGCCAAACACATGATTTAGCTTCAAATCCATGGGATGTAGAAGGTTTAGATTCAAATCCATTCGAAACACATTATTTAGGTGCAAATCAGTGCGAAGTAGAAGGCTCAGGTTCAAAGCCATGCGATTTAAATGGTTCATCTTCAAATACTTGTGAAAGACATGATTTAGCTTCAATTGCATGCGAAACAAACGAGTTAGCTTCAAATCCATACGAAACACATGATTTAGCTTCAAATCAATGCGAAGTAGAAGGTTTAGATTCAAATGCGTGCGAAACAAATGATTTTGGCATCAAATACTTGCGATATAAATGATATAGCTTCAAATGCAGGCGACACAAACGAGTTAGCTTCAAATCCATGCGAAACACATGATTTAGCTTCAAATCCAAGCGAAACACATGGTTTATCTTCAAATCAATGCGATGTAAAAGGTTTAGCTTCAAATCTGTGCGAAACAAATGATTTAGCACAAATACTTGCGATATAAGGGATATAGCTTCAGATGCAGGCGAAACGAACGAGTTAGCTTCAAATCCATACGAAACACATGATTTAGCTTCAAATCAATGCGAAGTAGAAGGTTTAGATTCAAATGCGTACGAAACAAATGATTTTGGCATCAAATACTTGCGATATAAATGATATAGCTTCAAATGCTGGCGACACAAACGAGTTAGCTTCAAATCCATGCGAAACACATGATTCAGCTGCAAATTAATGCTATGTAGAAGGCTTAGATTCAAATCCATGCAAAACACGTGATTTAGGATCCAATCAATGCGAAGTAGAAGGCTTAGCTTCAAATCCATGCGAGACAAATGCTTTAGCTTCAAATACTTGCGATATAAATGATATAGCTTCAAATACAGCAGAAACAAACGAGTTAGCTTCAAATCCATGCAAAACACACGATTTAGCTTCAATTCAATGCCAAGTAGAAGGCTTAGCTTCAAATCCATGCGAATGAATTGTTTAGCTGCAAATACATGTGATATACATGATTTAGCTTCAACTGCATGCGAAACAACGAGTTACCTTCAAATCCACGCGAAACACATAATTTAGCTTCAAATCAATGCGAAGTAGCAGGTTTAGATTCAAATCCATGCGAAACACGTGATTTAGCTTCAAATACTTGCGATATAAGTGATATAGTTTCAAATGCAGGCGAAACGAACGAGTTAGCACGCAAATCCATACGAAACACATGATTCAGCTGCAAATCAATGCGATGTAGAAGGTTTAGCTTCAAATCCATGCCAAACACATGATTTAGCTTCAAATCCATGGGATGTAGAAGGTTTAGATTCAAATCCATGCGAAACACATTATTTAGGTGCAACTCAGTGCGAAGTAGAAGGCTCAGGTTCAAAGCCATGCGATTCAAATGGTTTATCTTCAAATACTTGTGAAAGACATGATTTAGCTTCAACTGCATGCGAAACAAAGGGGTTACCTTCAAATCCACGCGAAACACATGATTTAGCTTCAAATCAATGTGATGTAGAAGGCTTAGTTTCAAATCCATGCAAAACACGTGATTTAGGATCGAATCAATGCGAAGTAGAAGGCTTAGCTTCTAATACATGCGAAACAAATGGTTTAGCTTCAAATACTAGCGATATAAATGATACAGCTTCAAATACAGGAGAAACAAACGAGTTAGCTTCAAATCCATGCAAAACACACGATTTAGCTTCAATTCAAAGCCAAGTAGAAGGCTTAGCTTCTAATACATGCGAAACAAATGGTTTAGCTTCAAATACTTGTGATATACATGATTCAGTTTCAACTGCATGCGAAACGAACGAGTTTGCTTCAAATCCATTCGAAACACAATATTTAGCGTCAAATCAATGCGAAGTAGAAGGCAGAACTTCAAATCCATGCGATACAAATGGTTTAGCTACAAATACTTGTGATATACATTATTTAGCTACAACTGCATGCGAAACAAACGAGTTAGCTTCAAATCTACGCGAAACACATGAATTGGTTCAAATGAATGCGATGTAGAAGGTTTAGCTTCAAATCCAAGCGAAACACATGATTTAGCTTCAAATACTTGCGATATAAGTGATGTAGATTCAACTGCAGCGGAATGAACGAGTTAGCTTCAAATCCATGCGAAACACATGATTTAGCTGCAAATCAATGCGTTGTAGGAGGTTTAGCTTCAAATCCAAGCGAAACACATGATTTAGCTTCAAATCCATGGGATGTAGAAGGTTTAGCTTCAAATCCATGCGAAACAAATTATTTAGGTGTAAATCTGTTCGAAGTAGAAGGCTCAGGTTCAAAGCCATGCGATTTAAATGGTTCATCTTCAAATACTTGTGAAAGACATGATTTAGCTTCAATTGCATGCGAAACAAACGAGTTAGCTTCAAATCCATACGAAACACATGATTTAGCTTCAAATCAATGCGAAGTAGAAGGTTTAGATTCAAATGCGTGCGAAACAAATGGTTTTGGCATCAAATACTTGCGATATAAATGATATAGCTTCAAATGCAGGCGACACAAACGAGTTAGCTTCAAATCCATGCGAAACACATGATTTAGCTTCAAATCCAAGCGAAACACATGATTTATCTTCAAATCAATGCGATGTAAAAGGTTTAGCTTCAAATCTGTGCGAAACAAATTATTTAGCACAAATACTTGCGATGTAAGGGATATAGCTTCAGATGCAAGCGAAACGAACGAGTTAGCTTCAAATCCATACGAAACACATGATTTAGCTTCAAATCAATTGCGAAGTAGAAGGTTTAGATTCAAATGCGTGCGAAACAAATGATTTTGGCATCAAATACTTGCGATATAAATGATATAGCTTCAAATGCAGGCGACACAAACGAGTTAGCTTCAAATCCATGCTAAACACATGATTCAGCTGCAAATTAATGCTATGTAGAAGGCTTCGATTCAAATCCATGCAAAACTCGTGATTTAGGATCCAATCAATGCGAAGTAGAAGGCTTAGCTTCAAATCCATGCGAGACAAATGCTTTAGCTTCAAATACTTGCGATATAAATGATATAGCTTCAAATACAGCAGAAACAAACGAGTTAGCTTCAAATCCATGCAAAACACACGATTTAGCTTCAATTCAATGCCAAGTAGAAGGCTTAGCTTCAAATCCATGCGAATGAATTGTTTAGCTGCAAATACATGTGATATACATGATTTAGTTTCAACTGCATGCGAAACAACGAGTTACCTTCAAATCCACGCGAAACACATAATTTAGCTTCAAATCAATGCGAAGTAGCAGGTTTAGATTCAAATCCATGCGAAACACATGATTTAGCTTCAAATACTTGCGATATAAGTGATATAGTTTCAAATGCAGGCGAAACGAACGAGTTAGCACGCAAATCCATGCGAAACACATGATTCAGCTGCAAATCAATGCGATGTAGATGGTTTAGATTCAAATCCATGCCAAACACATGATTTAGCTTCAAATCCATGGGATGTAGAAGGTTTAGATTCAAATCCATGCGAAACACATTATTTTGGTGCAAATCAGTGCGAAGTAGAAGGCTCAGGTTCAAAGCCATGCGATTCAAATGGTTCATCTTCAAATACTTGTGAAAGACATGATTTAGCTTCAACTGCATGCGAAACAAAGGGGTTACCTTCAAATCCACGCGAAACACATGATTTAGCTTCA
The DNA here is from genome assembly GCF_051020955.1 of Megalopta genalis. NCBI lineage: Eukaryota > Metazoa > Arthropoda > Insecta > Hymenoptera > Halictidae > Megalopta > Megalopta genalis. The sequence continues at coordinate 65,745 of NW_027476450.1, read as the reverse complement.
AATCAATGCGATGTAGAAGGCTTAGCTTCAAATCCATGCAAAATACGTGATTTAGGATCCAATCAATGCGAAATAGAAGGCTTAGCTTCAAATCCATGCGAAACAAATGGTTTAGCATCAAATACTTGCGATAAAAATGATACAGCTTCAAATACAGGAGAAACAAACGAGTTAGCTTCAAATCCATGCAAAACACACGATTTAGCTTCAATTCAAAGCCAAGTAGAAGGCTTAGCTTCTAATACATGCGAAACAAATGGTTTAGCTTCAAATACTTGTGATATACATGATTCAGTTTCAACTGCATGCGAAACGAACGAGTTTGCTTCAAATCCATTCGAAACACAATATTTAGCGTCAAATCAATGCGAAGTAGAAGGCAGAACTTCAAATCCATGCGATACAAATGGTTTAGCTACAAATACTTGTGATATACATTATTTAGCTACAACTGCATGCGAAACAAACGAGTTAGCTTCAAATCTACGCGAAACACATGAATTGGTTCAAATGAATGCGATGTAGAAGGTTTAGCTTCAAATCCAAGCGAAACACATGATTTAGCTTCAAATACTTGCGATATAAGTGATGTAGATTCAACTGCAGCGGAATGAACGAGTTAGCTTCAAATCCATGCGAAACACATGATTTAGCTGCAAATCAATGCGTTGTAGGAGGTTTAGCGTCAAATCCATGCGATACACTAGATTAAGCTTCAAATCAATGCGATGTAGAAGGTTTAGCTTCAAATCCAAGCGAAACACATGATTTAGCTTCAAATCCATGGGATGTAGAAGGTTTAGCTTCAAATCCATGCGAAACAAATTATTTAGGTGTAAATCTGTGCGAAGTAGAAGGCTCAGGTTCAAAGCCATGCGATTTAAATGGTTCATCTTCAAATACTTGTGAAAGACATGATTTAGCTTCAATTGCATGCGAAACAAACGAGTTAGCTTCAAATCCATACGAAACACATGATTTAGCTTCAAATCAATGCGAAGTAGAAGGTTTAGATTCAAATGCGTGCGAAACAAATGATTTTGGCATCAAATACTTGCGATATAAATGATATAGCTTCAAATGCAGGCGACACAAACGAGTTAGCTTCAAATCCATGCGAAACACATGATTTAGCTTCAAATCCAAGCGAAACACATGATTTATCTTCAAATCAATGCGATGTAAAAGGTTTAGCTTCAAATCTGTGCGAAACAAATGATTTAGCACAAATACTTGCGATATAAGGGATATAGCTTCAGATGCAAGCGAAACGAACGAGTTAGCTTCAAATCCATACGAAACACATGATTTAGCTTCAAATCAATGCGAAGTAGAAGGTTTAGATTCAAATGCGTACGAAACAAATGATTTTGACATCAAATACTTGCGATATAAATGATATAGCTTCAAATGCAGGCGACACAAACGAGTTAGCTTCAAATCCATGCGAAACACATGATTCAGCTGCAAATTAATGCTATGTAGAAGGCTTAGATTCAAATCCATGCAAAACACGTGATTTAGGATCCAATCAATGCGAAGTAGAAGGCTTAGCTTCAAATCCATGCGAGACAAATGCTTTAGCTTCAAATACTTGCGATATAAATGATATAGCTTCAAATACAGCAGAAACAAACGAGTTAGCTTCAAATCCATGCAAAACACACGATTTAGCTTCAATTCAATGCCAAGTAGAAGGCTTAGCTTCAAATCCATGCGAATGAATTGTTTAGCTGCAAATACATGTGATATACATGATTTAGTTTCAACTGCATGCGAAACAACGAGTTACCTTCAAATCCACGCGAAACACATAATTTAGCTTCAAATCAATGCGAAGTAGCAGGTTTAGATTCAAATCCATGCGAAACACATGATTTAGCTTCAAATACTTGCGATATAAGTGATATAGTTTCAAATGCAGGCGAAACGAACGAGTTAGCACGCAAATCCATGCGAAACACATGATTCAGCTGCAAATCAATGCGATGTAGATGGTTTAGATTCAAATCCATGCCAAACACATGATTTAGCTTCAAATCCATGGGATGTAGAAGGTTTAGATTCAAATCCATGCGAAACACATTATTTTGGTGCAAATCAGTGCGAAGTAGAAGGCTCAGGTTCAAAGCCATGCGATTCAAATGGTTCATCTTCAAATACTTGTGAAAGACATGATTTAGCTTCAACTGCATGCGAAACAAAGGGGTTACCTTCAAATCCACGCGAAACACATGATTTAGCTTCAAATCAATGCGATGTAGAAGGCTTAGCTTCAAATCCATGCAAAATACGTGATTTAGGATCCAATCAATGCGAAATAGAAGGCTTAGCTTCAAATCCATGCGAAACAAATGGTTTAGCATCAAATACTTGCGATAAAAATGATACAGCTTCAAATACAGGAGAAACAAACGAGTTAGCTTCAAATTCATGCAAAACACACGATTTAGCTTCAATTCAAAGCCAAGTAGAAGGCTTAGCTTCTAATACATGCGAAACAAATGGTTTAGCTTCAAATACTTGTGATATACATGATTCAGTTTCAACTGCATGCGAAACGAACGAGTTTGCTTCAAATCCATTCGAAACACAATATTTAGCGTCAAATCAATGCGAAGTAGAAGGCAGAACTTCAAATCCATGCGATACAAATGGTTTAGCTACAAATACTTGTGATATACATTATTTAGCTACAACTGCATGCGAAACAAACGAGTTAGCTTCAAATCTACGCGAAACACATGAATTGGTTCAAATGAATGCGATGTAGAAGGTTTAGCTTCAAATCCAAGCGAATCACATGATTTAGCTTCATATACTTGCGATATAAGTGATGTAGATTCAACTGCAGCGGAATGAACGAGTTAGCTTCAAATCCATGCGAAACACATGATTTAGCTGCAAATCAATGCGTTGTAGGAGGTTTAGCGTCAAATCCATGCGATTCACTAGATTAAGCTTCAAATCAATGCGATGTAGAAGGTTTAGCTTCAAATCCAAGCGAAACACATGATTTAGCTTCAAATCCATGGGATGTAGAAGGTTTAGCTTCAAATCCATGCGAAACAAATTATTTAGGTGTAAATCTGTGCGAAGTAGAAGGCTCAGGTTCAAAGCCATGCGATTTAAATGGTTCATCTTCAAATACTTGTGAAAGACATGATTTAGCTTCAATTGCATGCGAAACAAACGAGTTAGCTTCAAATCCATACGAAACACATGATTTAGCTTCAAATCAATGCGAAGTAGAAGGTTTAGATTCAAATGCGTGCGAAACAAATGATTTTGGCATCAAATACTTGCGATATAAATGATATAGCTTCAAATGCAGGCGACACAAACGAGTTAGCTTCAAATCCATGCGAAACACATGATTTAGCTTCAAATCCAAGCGAAACACATGATTTATCTTCAAATCAATGCGATGTAAAAGGTTTAGCTTCAAATCTGTGCGAAACAAATGATTTAGCACAAATACTTGCGATATAAGGGATATAGCTTCAGATGCAAGCGAAACGAACGAGTTAGCTTCAAATCCATACGAAACACATGATTTAGCTTCAAATCAATTGCGAAGTAGAAGGTTTAGATTCAAATGCGTGCGAAACAAATGATTTTGGCATCAAATACTTGCGATATAAATGATATAGCTTCAAATGCAGGCGACACAAACGAGTTAGCTTCAAATCCATGCTAAACACATGATTCAGCTGCAAATTAATGCTATGTAGAAGGCTTAGATTCAAATCCATGCAAAACTCGTGATTTAGGATCCAATCAATGCGAAGTAGAAGGCTTAGCTTCAAATCCATGCGAGACAAATGCTTTAGCTTCAAATACTTGCGATATAAATGATATAGCTTCAAATACAGCAGAAACAAACGAGTTAGCTTCAAATCCATGCAAAACACACGATTTAGCTTCAATTCAATGCCAAGTAGAAGGCTTAGCTTCAAATCCATGCGAATGAATTGTTTAGCTGCAAATACATGTGATATACATGATTTAGTTTCAACTGCATGCGAAACAACGAGTTACCTTCAAATCCACGCGAAACACATAATTTAGCTTCAAATCAATGCGAAGTAGCAGGTTTAGATTCAAATCCATGCGAAACACATGATTTAGCTTCAAATACTTGCGATATAAGTGATATAGTTTCAAATGCAGGCGAAACGAACGAGTTAGCACGCAAATCCATGCGAAACACATGATTCAGCTGCAAATCAATGCGATGTAGATGGTTTAGATTCAAATCCATGCCAAACACATGATTTAGCTTCAAATCCATGGGATGTAGAAGGTTTAGATTCAAATCCATGCGAAACACATTATTTTGGTGCAAATCAGTGCGAAGTAGAAGGCTCAGGTTCAAAGCCATGCGATTCAAATGGTTCATCTTCAAATACTTGTGAAAGACATGATTTAGCTTCAACTGCATGCGAAACAAAGGGGTTACCTTCAAATCCACGCGAAACACATGATTTAGCTTCAAATCAATGCGATGTAGAAGGCTTAGCTTCAAATCCATGCAAAATACGTGATTTAGGATCCAATCAATGCGAAATAGAAGGCTTAGCTTCAAATCCATGCGAAACAAATGGTTTAGCATCAAATACTTGCGATAAAAATGATACAGCTTCAAATACAGGAGAAACAAACGAGTTAGCTTCAAATCCATGCAAAACACACGATTTAGCTTCAATTCAAAGCCAAGTAGAAGGCTTAGCTTCTAATACATGCGAAACAAATGGTTTAGCTTCAAATACTTGTGATATACATGATTCAGTTTCAACTGCATGCGAAACGAACGAGTTAGCTTCAAATCCATTCGAAACACAATATTTAGCGTCAAATCAATGCGAAGTTGAAGGCAGAGCTTCAAATCCATGCGATACAAATGGTTTAGCTACAAATACTTGTGATATACATTATTTAGCTACAACTGCATGCGAAACAAACGAGTTAGCTTCAAATCTACGCGAAACACATGAATTGGTTCAAATGAATGCGATGTAGAAGGTTTAGCTTCAAATCCAAGCGAAACACATGATTTAGCTTCAAATACTTGCGATATAAGTGACGTAGATTCAACTGCAGGCGAAATGAACGAGTTAGCATCAAATCCATGCGAAACACATGATTTAGCTGCAAATCAATGCGTTGTAGGAGGTTTAGCGTCAAATCCATGCGATACACTAGATTAAGCTTCAAATCAATGCGATGTAGAAGGTTTAGCTTCAAATCCAAGCGAAACACATGATTTAGCTTCAAATACTTGCGATATAAGTGATATAGTTTCAAATGCAGGCGAAAGGAACGAGTTAGCGTCAAATCAATGCGAAACACATGATTCAGCTGCAAATCAATGCGATGTAGAAGGTTTAGATTCAAATCCATGCCAAACACATGATTTAGCTTCAAATCCATGGGATGTAGAAGGTTTAGCTTCAAATCCATGCGAAACACATTATTTAGGTGTAAATCTGTGCGAAGTAGAAGGCTCAGGTTCAAAGCCATGCGATTTAAATGGTTCATCTTCAAATACTTGTGAAAGACATGATTTAGCTTCAATTGCATGCGAAACAAACGAGTTAGCTTCAAATCCATACGAAACACATGATTTAGCTTCAAATCAATGCGAAGTAGAAGGTTTAGATTCAAATGCGTGCGAAACAAATGATTTTGGCATCAAATACTTGCGATATAAATGATATAGCTTCAAATGCAGGCGACACAAACGAGTTAGCTTCAAATCCATGCGAAACACATGATTTAGCTTCAAATCCAAGCGAAACACATGATTTATCTTCAAATCAATGCGATGTAAAAGGTTTAGCTTCAAATCTGTGCGAAACAAATGATTTAGCACAAATACTTGCGATATAAGGGATATAGCTTCAGATGCAGGCGAAACGAACGAGTTAGCTTCAAATCCATACGAAACACATGATTTAGCTTCAAATCAATGCGAAGTAGAAGGTTTAGATTCAAATGCGTACGAAACAAATGATTTTGACATCAAATACTTGCGATATAAATGATATAGCTTCAAATGCAGGCGACACAAACGAGTTAGCTTCAAATCCATGCGAAACACATGATTCAGCTGCAAATTAATGCTATGTAGAAGGCTTAGATTCAAATCCATGCAAAACACGTGATTTAGGATCCAATCAATGCGAAGTAGAAGGCTTAGCTTCAAATCCATGCGAGACAAATGCTTTAGCTTCAAATACTTGCGATATAAATGATATAGCTTCAAATACAGCAGAAACAAACGAGTTAGCTTTAAATCCATGCAAAACACACGATTTAGCTTCAATTCAATGCCAAGTAGAAGGCTTAGCTTCAAATCCATGCGAATGAATTGTTTAGCTGCAAATACATGTGATATACATGATTTAGTTTCAACTGCATGCGAAACAACGAGTTACCTTCAAATCCACGCGAAACACATAATTTAGCTTCAAATCAATGCGAAGTAGCAGGTTTAGATTCAAATCCATGCGAAACACATGATTTAGCTTCAAATACTTGCGATATAAGTGATATAGTTTCAAATGCAGGCGAAACGAACGAGTTAGCACGCAAATCCATGCGAAACACATGATTCAGCTGCAAATCAATGCGATGTAGAAGGTTTAGCTTCAAATCCATGCCAAACACATGATTTAGCTTCAAATCCATGGGATGTAGAAGGTTTAGATTCAAATCCATGCGAAACACATTATTTAGGTGCAAATCAGTGCGAAGTAGAAGGCTCAGGTTCAAAGCCATGCGATTCAAATGGTTCATCTTCAAATACTTGTGAAAGACATGATTTAGCTTCAACTGCATCCGAAACAAAGGGGTTACCTTCAAATCCACGCGAAACACATGATTTAGCTTCAAATCAATGTGATGTAGAAGGCTTAGTTTCAAATCCATGCAAAACACGTGATTTAGGATCGAATCAATGCGAAGTAGAAGGCTTAGCTTCTAATACATGCGAAACAAATGGTTTAGCTTCAAATACTTGTGATATACATGATTCAGTTTCAACTGCATGCGAAACGAACGAGTTAGCTTCAAATCCATTCGAAACACAATATTTAGCGTCAAATCAATGCGAAGTAGAAGGCAGAGCTTCAAATCCATGCGATACAAATGGTTTAGCTACAAATACTTGTGATATACATTATTTAGCTACAACTGCATGCGAAACAAACGAGTTAGCTTCAAATCTACGCGAAACAAGTGAATTGGTTCAAATGAATGCGATGTAGAAGGTTTAGCTTCAAATCCAAGCGAAACACATGATTTAGCTTCAAATACTTGCGATATAAGTGATGTAGATTCAACTGCAGGCGAAATGAATGAGTTAGCTTCAAATCCATGCGAAACACATGATTTAGCTGCAAATCAAGGCGTTGTAGGAGGTTTAGCGTCAAATCCATGCGATACACTAGATTAAGCTTCAAATCAATGCGATGTAGAAGGTTTAGCTTCAAATCCAAGCGAAACACATGATTTAGCTTCAATTGCATGCGAAACAAACGAGTTAGCTTCAAATCCATACGAAACACATGATTTAGCTTCAAATCAATGCGAAGTAGAAGGTTTAGATTCAAATGCGTGCGAAACAAATGATTTTGGCATCAAATACTTGCGATATAAGTGATATAGCTTCAATGCTGGCCAAACAAACGAGTTTGCTTCAAATCCATGAGAAACACATGATTTAGCTTCAAATCCATGCGAAACAAATGGTTTAGCTACAAATAATTGTGACAGACATGATTTAGCTTCAACTGCATTCGAAACAAACGAGTTACCTTCAAATCCACGCGAAACACATGATTTAGCTTCAAATCAGTGCGAAGTAGAAGGCTTAGCTTCAAATCCATCCGAATCTAATGGTTCGGCTTCAAATACTTGTGAAATGCATGATTTAGCTTCAACTGCATGCGAAACAACGAGTTACCTTCAAATCCACGCGAAACACATAATTTAGCTTCAAATCAACGCGAAGTAGCAGGTTTAGATTCAAATCCATGCGAAACACATGATTTAGCTTCAAATACTTGCGATATAAGTGATATAGTTTCAAATGCAGGCGAAACGAACGAGTTAGCACGCAAATCCATGCGAAACACATGATTCAGCTGCAAATCAGTGCGATGTAGAAGGTTTAGCTTCAAATCCATGCCAAACACATGATTTAGCTTCAAATCCATGGGATGTAGAAGGTTTAGATTCAAATCCATGCGAAACACATTATTTAGGTGCAAATCAGTGCGAAGTAGAAGGCTCAGGTTCAAAGCCATGCGATTCAAATGGTTCATCTTCAAATACTTGTGAAAGACATGATTTAGCTTCAACTGCATGCGAAACAAAGGGGTTACCTTCAAATCCACGCGAAACACATGATTTAGCTTCAAATCAATGTGATGTAGAAGGCTTAGTTTCAAATCCATGCAAAACACGTGATTTAGGATCGAATCAATGCGAAGTAGAAGGCTTAGCTTCTAATACATGCGAAACAAATGGTTTAGCTTCAAATACTTGTGATATACATGATTCAGTTTCAACTGCATGCGAAACGAACGAGTTAGCTTCAAATCCATTCGAAACACAATATTTAGCGTCAAATCAATGCGAAGTAGAAGGCAGAGCTTCAAATCCATGCGATACAAATGGTTTAGCTACAAATACTTGTGATATACATTATTTAGCTACAACTGCATGCGAAACAAACGAGTTAGCTTCAAATCTACGCGAAACAAGTGAATTGGTTCAAATGAATGCGATGTAGAAGGTTTAGCTTCAAATCCAAGCGAAACACATGATTTAGCTTCAAATACTTGCGATATAAGTGATGTAGATTCAACTGCAGGCGAAATGAATGAGTTAGCTTCAAATCCATGCGAAACACATGATTTAGCTGCAAATCAATGCGTTGTAGGAGGTTTAGCGTCAAATCCATGCGATACACTAGATTAAGCTTCAAATCAATGCGATGTAGAAGGTTTAGCTTCAAATCCAAGCGAAACACATGATTTAGCTTCAATTGCATGCGAAACAAACGAGTTAGCTTCAAATCCATACGAAACACATGATTTAGCTTCAAATCAATGCGAAGTAGAAGGTTTAGATTCAAATGCGTGCGAAACAAATGATTTTGGCATCAAATACTTGCGATATAAATGATATAGCTTCAAATGCAGGCGACACAAACGAGTTAGCTTCAAATCCATGCGAAACACATGATTTAGCTTCAAATCCAAGCGAAACACATGATTTATTTTCAAATCAATGCGATGTAAAAGGTTTAGTTTCAAATCTGTGCGAAACAAATGATTTAGCATCAAATACTTGCGATATAAGGGATATAGCTTCAGATGCAGGCGAAACGAACGAGTTTGCTTCAAATCCATACGAAACACATGATTTAGCTTCAAATCAATGCGAAGTAGAAGGTTTAGCTTCAAATCCGTGCGAAACAAATGATTTTGGCATCAAATACTTGCGATATAAGTGATATAGCTTCAATGCTGGCCAAACAAACGAGTTTGCTTCAAATCCATGAGAAACACATGATTTAGCTTCAAATCCATGCGAAAACAAATGGTTTAGCTACAAATAATTGTGACAGACATGATTTAGCTTCAACTGCATTCGAAACAAACGAGTTACCTTCAAATCCACGCGAAACACATGATTTAGCTTCAAATCAGTGCGAAGTAGAAGGCCTTATCTTCAAATCCATGCGAATCTAATGGTTCGGCTTCAAATACTTGTGAAATGCATGATTTAGCTTCAACTGCATGCGAAACAACGAGTTACCTTCAAATCCACGCGAAACACATAATTTAGCTTCAAATCAATGCGAAGTAGCAGGTTTAGATTCAAATCCATGCGAAACACATGATTTAGCTTCAAATACTTGCGATATAAGTGATATAGTTTCAAATGCAGGCGAAACGAACGAGTTAGCACGCAAATCCATGCGAAACACATGATTCAGCTGCAAATCAATGCGATGTAGAAGGTTTAGCTTCAAATCCATGCCAAACACATGATTTAGCTTCAAATCCATGGGATGTAGAAGGTTTAGATTCAAATCCATGCGAAACACATTATTTAGGTGCAAATCAGTGCGAAGTAGAAGGCTCAGGTTCAAAGCCATGCGATTCAAATGGTTCATCTTCAAATACTTGTGAAAGACATGATTTAGCTTCAACTGCATGCGAAACAAAGGGGGTTACCTTCAAATCCACGCGAAACACATGATTTAGCTTCAAATCAATGTGATGTAGAAGGCTTAGTTTCAAATCCATGCCAAACACGTGATTTAGGATCGAATCAATGCGAAGTAGAAGGCTTAGCTTCAAATCCATGCGAAACAAATGGTTTAGCTTCAAATACTAGCGATATAAATGATACTGCTTCAAATACAGGAGAAACAAACGAGTTAGCTTCAAATCCATGCAAAACACACGATTTAGCTTCAATTCAAAGCCAAGTAGAAGGCTTAGCTTCTAATACATGCGAAACAAATGGTTTAGCTTCAAATACTTGTGATATACATGATTCAGTTTCAACTGCATGCGAAACGAACGAGTTAGCTTCAAATCCATTCGAAACACAATATTTAGCGTCAAATCAATGCGAAGTAGAAGGCAGAGCTTCAAATCCATGCGATACAAATGGTTTAGCTACAAATACTTGTGATATACATTATTTAGCTACAACTGCATGCGAAACAAACGAGTTAGCTTCAAATCTACGCGAAACACATGAATTGGTTCAAATGAATGCGATGTAGAAGGTTTAGCTTCAAATCCAAGCGAAAACACATGATTTAGCTTCAAATACTTGCGATATAAGTGATGTAGATTCAACTGCAGGCGAAATGAACGAGTTAGCTTCAAATCCATGCGAAACACATGATTTAGCTGCAAATCAATGCGTTGTAGGAGGTTTAGCGTCAAATCCATGCGATACACTAGATTAAGCTTCAAATCAATGCGATGTAGAAGGTTTAGCTTCAAATCCAAGCGAAACACATGATTTAGCTTCAAATACTTGCGATATAAGTGATATAGTTTTCAAATGCAGGCGAAAGGAACGAGTTAGCGTCAAATCAATGCGAAACACATGATTCAGCAGCAAATCAATGCGATGTAGAAGGTTTAGATTCAAATCCATGCCAAACACATGATTTAGCTTCAAATCCATGGGATGTAGAAGGTTTAGCTTCAAATCCATGCGAAACACATTATTTAGGTGTAAATCTGTGCGAAGTAGAAGGCTCAGGTTCAAAGCCATGCGATTTAAATGGTTCATCATCAAATACTTGTGAAAGACATGATTTAGCTTCAATTGCATGCGAAACAAACGAGTTAGCTTCAAATCCATACGAAACACATGATTTAGCTTCAAATCAATGCGAAGTAGAAGGTTTAGATTCAAATGCGTGCGAAACAAATGATTTTGGCATCAAATACTTGCGATATAAATGATATAGCTTCAAATGCAGGCGACACAAACGAGTTAGCTTCAAATCCATGCGAAACACATGATTTAGCTTCAAATCCAAGCGAAACATATGGTTTATCTTCAAATCAATGCGATGTAAAAGGTTTAGCTTCAAATCTGTGCGAAACAAATGATTTAGCACAAATACTTGCGATATAAGGGATATAGCTTCAGATGCAGGCGAAACGAACGAGTTAGCTTCAAATCCATACGAAACACATGATTTAGCTTCAAATCAATGCGAAGTAGAAGGTTTAGATTCAAATGCGTACGAAACAAATGATTTTGGCATCAAATACTTGCGATATAAATGATATAGCTTCAAATGCAGGCGACACAAACGAGTTAGCTTCAAATCCATGCGAAACACATGATTCAGCTGCAAATTAATGCTATGTAGAAGGCTTAGATTCAAATCCATGCAAAACACGCGATTTAGGATCCAATCAATGCGAAGTAGAAGGCTTAGCTTCAAATCCATGCGAGACAAATGCTTTAGCTTCAAATACTTGCGATATAAATGATATAGCTTCAAATACAGCAGAAACAAACGAGTTAGCTTCAAATCCATGCAAAACACACGATTTAGCTTCAATTCAATGCCAAGTAGAAGGCTTAGCTTCAAATCCATGCGAATGAATTGTTTAGCTGCAAATACATGTGATATACATGATTTAGCTTCAACTGCATGCGAAACAACGAGTTACCTTCAAATCCACGCGAAACACATAATTTAGCTTCAAATCAATGCGAAGTAGCAGGTTTAGATTCAAATCCATGCGAAACACATGATTTAGCTTCAAATACTTGCGATATAAGTGATATAGTTTCAAATGCAGGCGAAACGAACGAGTTAGCACGCAAATCCATGCGAAACACATGATTCAGCTGCAAATCAATGCGATGTAGAAGGTTTAGCTTCAAATCCATGCCAAACACATGATTTAGCTTCAAATCCATGGGATGTAGAAGGTTTAGATTCAAATCCATGCGAAACACATTATTTAGGTGCAAATCAGTGCGAAGTAGAAGGCTCAGGTTCAAAGCCATGCGATTCAAATGGTTCATCTTCAAATACTTGTGAAAGACATGATTTAGCTTCAACTGCATGCGAAACAAAGGGGTTACCTTCAAATCCACGCGAAACACATGATTTAGCTTCAAATCAATGTGATGTAGAAGGCTTAGTTTCAAATCCATGCAAAACACGTGATTTAGGATCGAATCAATGCGAAGTAGAAGGCTTAGCTTCTAATACATGCGAAACAAATGGTTTAGCTTCAAATACTAGCGATATAAATGATACAGCTTCAAATACAGGAGAAACAAACGAGTTAGCTTCAAATCCATGCAAAACACACGATTTAGCTTCAATTCAAAGCCAAGTAGAAGGCTTAGCTTCTAATACATGCGAAACAAATGGTTTAGCTTCAAATACTTGTGATATACATGATTCAGTTTCAACTGCATGCGAAACGAACGAGTTTGCTTCAAATCCATTCGAAACACAATATTTAGCGTCAAATCAATGCGAAGTAGAAGGCAGAACTTCAAATCCATGCGATACAAATGGTTTAGCTACAAATACTTGTGATATACATTATTTAGCTACAACTGCATGCGAAACAAACGAGTTAGCTTCAAATCTACGCGAAACACATGAATTGGTTCAAATGAATGCGATGTAGAAGGTTTAGCTTCAAATCCAAGCGAAGCACATGATTTAGCTTCAAATACTTGCGATATAAGTGATGTAGATTCAACTGCAGCGGAATGAACGAGTTAGCTTCAAATCCATGCGAAACACATGATTTAGCTGCAAATCAATGCGTTGTAGGAGGTTTAGCGTCAAATCCATGCGATACACTAGATTAAGCTTCAAATCAATGCGATGTAGAAGGTTTAGCTTCAAATCCAAGCGAAACACATGATTTAGCTTCAAATACTTGCGATATAAGTGATATAGTTTCAAATGCAGGCGAAACGAACGAGTTGGCTTCAAATCCATGCGAAACACATGATTCAGCTGCAAATCAATGCGATGTAGAAGGTTTAGATTCAAATCCATGCCAAACACATGATTTAGCTTCAAATCCATGGGATGTAGAAGGTTTAGCTTCAAATCCATGCGAAACAAATTATTTAGGTGTAAATCTGAGCGAAGTAGAAGGCTCAGGTTCAAAGCCATGCGATTTAAATGGTTCATCTTCAAATACTTGTGAAAGACATGATTTAGCTTCAATTGCATGCGAAACAAACGAGTTAGCTTCAAATCCATACGAAACACATGATTTAGCTTCAAATCAATGCGAAGTAGAAGGTTTTAGATTCAAATGCGTGCGAAACAAATGATTTTGGCATCAAATACTTGCGATATAAATGATATAGCTTCAAATGCAGGCGACACAAACGAGTTAGCTTCAAATCCATGCGAAACAAACGATTTAACTTCAATATCATGCGAAACACACGACTTCGATTCGAATTCGTGCAAAATAGCGATTTTAAACAAACGATTTGGTTTCAAATTGAGGCGAAGTGAACAATTTAGCTTCAGATTCATGCGAAATACACGAATCAGCTTCAAATTCACGCGAAACATACGATTTAGATTCAATATCATGCAAAACACACGATTTCGAATCAAATTCGTGCAAAATGGCGATTTTAAACAAACGATTTAGCTTCAAATTCATGCGAAATGAACAATTTAGCTTCAGATTCATGCGAACTACACGAATTAGCTTCAAATTCACACGAAACAAACGATTTAACTTCAATATCATGCGAAACACACGACTTCGATTCAAATTCGTGCAAAATAACGATTTTAAACAAACGATTTAGCTTCAAATTTATGCGAAATGAACAATTTAGCTTCACATTCATGCGAACTACACGGATTAGCTTTAAATTCAAGCGAAACATACGATTTATCGTCAATATCATGCGAAACACACGATTTCGATTGAAATTCGTGCGAAATAGCGACTTTAACCAAACGATTTAGCTTCAAATTCATGCGAAATGAACAATTTAGCTTCAGATTCATGCGAACTACACGGATTAGCTTTAAATTCACGCGAAACATACGATTTAGCTTCAATATCATGCGAAACACACGATTTCAATTCAAATTCGTGCAAAATAGCGATTTTAAACAAACGATTTGGTTTCAAATTCGGGCGAAATGAACAATTTAGCTTCAGATTCATGCGAACTACACGGATTAGGTTTAAATTCACGCGAAACATACGATTTAGCTTCAATATCATGCGAAACACACGATTTCAATTCAAATTCGTGCAAAACAGCGATTTTAAAACAAACGATTTGGTTTCAAATTCAGGCGAAATGAACAATTTAGCTTCAGATTCATGCGAACTACACGGATTAGGTTTAAATTCACGCGAAAACATACGATTTAGCTTCAATATCATGCGAAACACACGATTTCGATTGAAATTCGTGCGAAATAGCGACTTTAACCAAACGATTTAGCTTCAAATTCATGCGAAATGAACAATTTAACTTCAGATTCATGAGAAATTAACGAATTAGCTTCAAATTCAAACGAAACAAACGATTTAACTTCAATATCATGCGAAACACACGATTTCGATCCAAATTCGTGCGAAATAGCGATTTTAAACAAACGATTTGGCTTCAAATTCATGCGATATGAACAATTTAACTTCAGATTCATGAGAGATACACGAATTAGCTTCAAATTCACACGAAACAAACGATTTAACTTCAATATCATGCGAAACACACGATTTCGATTCAAATTCGTGCAAAATAACGATTTTCAAACAAACGATTTAGCTTCAAATTTATGCGAAATGAACAATTTAGCTTCAGATTCATGCGAAATACACGAATCAGCTTCAAATTCACGCGAAACATACGATTTAGATTCAATATCATGCAAAACACACGATTTCGAATCAAATTCGTGCAAAATGGCGATTTTAAACAAACGATTTAGCTTCAAATTCATGCGAAATGAACAATTTAGCTTCAGATTCATGCGAACTACACGGATTAGCTTTAAATTCAAGCGAAACATACGATTTATCGTCAATATCATGCGAAACACACGATTTCGATTGAAATTCGTGCGAAATAGCGACTTTAACCAAACGATTTAGCTTCAAATTCATGCGAAATGAACAATTTAGCTTCACATTCATGCGAACTACACGGATTAGCTTTAAGTTCACGCGAAACATACGATTTATCGTCAATATCATGCGATATACACGATTTCGCTTCAAATTCGTGCGAAATAGCGATTTTAAACAAACGATTTGGCTTCAAATTCATGCGATATGAACAATTTAACTTCAGATTCATGAGAAATACACGAATTAGCTTCAAATTCACACGAAACAAGCGATTCAACTTCAATATCATGCGAAACTCACGATTTCGATTGAAATTCGTGCGAAAAAAGCGACTTTAACCAAACGATTTAGCTTCAAATTCATGCGAAATGAACAATTTAGCTTCAGATTCATGCGAAATACACGAATCAGCTTTAAATTCAAGCGAAACATACGATTTATCGTCAATATCATGCGAAACACACGATTTCGAATCAAATTCGTGCAAAGTAGCGATTTTAAACAAACGATTTAGCTTCAAATTCATGCGAAATGAACAATTTAGCTTCACATTCATGCGAACTACACGGATTAGCTTTACGTTTCACGCGAAACATACGATTTAGCTTCAATATCATGCGAAACACACGATTTCGATTCAAATTCGTGCAAAATAGCGATTGTAAACAAACGATTTGGTTTCAAATTCAGGCGAAATGAACAATTTAGCTTCAGATTCATGCGAACTACACGGATTAGCTTTAAATTCACGCGAAACATACGATTTAGCTTCAATATCATGCGAAACACACGATTTCGATCCAAATTCGTGCGAAATAGCGACTTTAATCAAACGATTTAGCTTCAAATTCATGCGAAATGAACAATTTAGCTTCAGATTCATGCGAAATACACGAATGAGCTTCAAATTCAAGCGAAACATACGATTTAGCTTCAATATCATGCGAAACACACGATTTCGATTCAAATTCGTGCAAAATAGCGATTGTAAACAAACGATTTGGTTTCAAATTCAGGCGAAATGAACAATTTAGCTTCAGATTCATGCGAACTACACGGATTAGCTTTAAATTCACGCGAAACATACGATTTAACTTCAATATCATGCGAAACACACGACATCGATTCGAATTCGTGCAAAATAGCGATTTTTAACAAACGATTTGGTTTCAAATTCAGGCGAAGTGAACAATTTAGCTTCAGATTCATGCGAAATACACGAATCAGCTTCAAATTCACGCGAAACATACGATTTAGATTCAATATCATGCAAAACACACGATTTCGAATCAAATTCGTGCAAAATGGCGATTTTAAACAAACGATTTAGCTTCAAATTCATGCGAAATGAACAATTTAGCTTCAGATTCATGCGAACTACACGAAGTAGCTTCAAATTCACACGAAACAAACGATTTTAACTTCAATATCATGCGAAACACACGACTTCGATTCAAATTCGTGCAAAATAACGATTTTTAAACAAACGATTTAGCTTCAAATTTATGCGAAATGAACAATTTAGCTTCAAATTCATGCGAAATGAACAATTTAGCTTCAGATTCATGCGAAATACACGAATCAGCTTCAAATTCACACGAAACAAACGATTTAACTTCAATATCATGCGAAAACACACGATTTCGATTCAAATTCGTGCAAAATAGCGATTTTAAACAAACGATTTGGCTTCAAATTCATGCGATATGAAACAATTTAACTTCAGATTCATGAGAAATACACGAATTAGCTTCAAATTCAAACGAAACAAACGATTTAACTTCAATATCATGCGAAAAACACGATTTCGATTCAAATTCGTGCGAAATAGCGAGTTAACCAAACGAATTAGCTTCAAATTCATGCGAAATGAACTATTTTGCTTCAGATTCATGCGAAATACACGAATCAGCTTCAAATTCACGCGAAACATACGATTTAGCTTCAATATCATGCGAATCACACGATTTCGATCCAAATTCGTGCGAAATAGCGATTTTAAACAAACGATTTGGCTTCAAATTCATGCGATATGAACAATTTAACTTCAGCTTCATGAGAAATACACGAATTAGCTTCAAATTCACACGAAACAAACGATTTAACTTCAATATCATGCGAAACACACGATTTCGATTCAAATTCGTGCAAAATAACGATTTCAAACAAACGATTTAGCTTCAAATTTATGCGAAATGAACAATTTAGCTTCAGATTCATGCGAAATACACGAATCAGCTTCAAATTCACGCGAAACATACGATTTAGATTCAATATCATGCAAAACACACGATTTCGAATCAAATTCGTGCAAAATGGCGATTTTAAACAAACGATTTAGCTTCAAATTCATGCGAAATGAACAATTTAGCTTCAGATTCATGCGAACTACCCGGATTAGCTTTAAATTCAAGCGAAACATACGATTTATCGTCAATATCATGCGAAACACACGATTTCGATTGAAATTCGTGCAAAATAGCGATTTTAAACAAACGATTTAGCTTCAAATTCATGCGAAATGAACAATTTAGCTTCACATTCATGCGAACTACACGGATTAGCTTTAAGTTCACGCGAAACATACGATTTATCGTCAATATCATGCGATATACACGACTTCGCTTCAAATTCGTGCGAAATAGCGATTTTAAACAAACGATTTGGCTTCAAATTCATGCGATATGAACAATTTAACTTCAGATTCATGAGAAATACACGAATTAGCTTCAAATTCACACGAAACAAGCGATTTAACTTCAATATCATGCGAAACACACGATTTCGATTGAAATTCGTGCGAAAAAGCGACTTTAACCAAACGATTTAGCTTCAAATTCATGCGAAATGAACAATTTAGCTTCAGATTCATGCGAAATACACGAATCAGCTTCAAATTCACGCGAAACATACGATTTAGATTCAATATCATGCAAAACACACGATTTCGAATCAAATTCGTGCAAAATGGCGATTTTAAACAAACGATTTAGCTTCAAATTCATGCGAAATGAACAATTTAGCTTCAGATTCATGCGAACTACACGGATTAGCTTTAAATTCAAGCGAAACATACGATTTATCGTCAATATCATGCGAAACACACGACTTCGATTCGAATTCGTGCAAAATAGCGATTTTAAACAAACGATTTGGTTTCAAATTCTGGCGAAATGAACAATTTAGCTTCAGATTCATGCGAACTACACGGATTAGCTTTAAATTCACGCGAAACATACGATTTAGCTTCAATATCATGCGAAACACACGATTTCGATTCAAAGTCGTGCAAAATAGCGATTTTAAACAAACGATTTGGTTTCAAATCCAGGCGAAATGAACAATTTAGCTTCAGATTCATCCGAAATACACGAATCAGCTTCAAATTCACGCGAAACATACGATTTAGCTTCAATATCATGCGAAACACACGATTTCGATCCAAATTCGTGCGAAATAGCGATTTTAAACAAACGATTTGGCTTCAAATTCATGCGATATGAACAATTTAACTTCAGATTCATGAGAAATACACGAATTAGCTTCAAATTCAAACGAAACAAACGATTTAACTTCAATATCATGGGAAACACACGATTTCGATCCAAATTCGTGCGAAATAGCGATTTTAAACAAACGATTTGGCTTCAAATTCATGCGATATGAACAATTTAACTTCAGATTCATGAGAAATACACGAATTAGCATCAAATTCACACGAAACAAACGATTTTACTTCAATATCATGCAAAACACACGATTTCGCTTCAAATTCGTGCGAAATAGCGATTTTAAACAAACGATTTAGCTTCAAATTCATGCGAAATGAACAATTTAGCTTCAGATTCATGCGAACTACACGGATTAGCTTTAAATTCAAGCGAAACATACGATTTATCGTCAATATCATGCGAAACACACGATTTCGATTCAAATTCGTGCAAAATAACGATTTTAAACAAACGATTTAGCTTCAAATTTATGCGAAATGAACAATTTAGCTTCAGATTCATGCGAAATACACGAATCAGCTTCAAATTCACGCGAAACATACGATTTAGATTCAATATCATGCAAAACACACGATTTCGAATCAAATTCGTGCAAAATAGCGATTTTAAACAAACGATTTAGCTTCAAATTCATGCGAAATGAACAATTTAGCTTCAGATTCATGCGAAATACACGAATCAGCTTCAAATTCAAGCGAAACATACGATTTATCGTCAATATCATGCGGAACACACGATTTCGCTTCAAATTCGTGCGAAATAGCGATTTTAAACAAACGATTTGGCTTCAAATTCATGCAATATGAACAATTTAACTTCACATTCGTGCGAACTACACGGATTAGCTTTAAATTCACGCGAAACATACGATTTAGCTTCAATATCATGCGAAACACACGATTTCGATTGAAATTCGTGCGAAATAGCGACTTTAACCAAACGATTTAGCTTCAAATTCATGCGAAATGAACAATTTAGCTTCAGATTCATGCGAAATACACGAATTAGCTTCAAATTCACCCGAAACAAACGATTTAACTTCAATATCATGCGAAACACACGATTTCGATTCAAATTCGTGCAAAATAACGGTTTTAAACAAACGATTTAGCTTCAAATTTATGCGAAATGAACACTTTAGCTTCAGATTCATGCGAACTACACGGATTAGCTTTAAGTTCACGCGAAACATACGATTTATCGTCAATATCATGCGATATACACGATTTCGCTTCAAATTCGTGCGAAATAGCGATTTTAAACAAACGATTTGGCTTCAAATTCATGCAATATGAACAATTTAACTTCAGATTCATGAGAAATACACGAATTAGCTTCAAATTCACACGAAACAAAGGATTCAACTTCAATATCATGCGAAACACACGATTTCGATTCAAATTCGTGCAAAATAACTATTTTAAACAAACGATTTAGCTTCAAATTTATGCGAAATGAACAATTTAGCTTCACATTCATGCGAACTACACGGATTAGCTTTAAATTCACGCGAAACATACGATTTAGCTTCAATATCATGCGAAACACACGATTTCGATTCAAATTCGTGCAAAATAGCGATTTTAAACAAACGATTTAGCTTCAAATTCATGCGGAATGAACAATTTAGCTTCAGATTCATGCGATCTACACGGATTAGCTTTAAATTCAAGCGAAACATACGATTTATCGTCAATATCATGCCGAACACACGATTTCGAATCAAATTCGTGCAAAATAGCGATTTTAAACAAACGATTTAGCTTCAAATTCATGCGAAATGAACAATTTAGCTTCACATTCATGCGAACTACACGGATTAGCTTTAAGTTCACGCGAAACATACGATTTATCGTCAATATCATGCGATATACACGATTTCGCTTCAAATTCGTGCGAAATAGCGATTTTAAACAAACGATTTAGCTTCAAATTCATGCGATATGAACAATTTAAATTCACATTCGTGCGAACTACACGGATTAGCTTTAAATTCACGCGAAACATACGATTTAGCTTCAATATCATGCGAAACACACGATTTCGATTGAAATTCGTGCGAAATAGCGACTTTAACCAAACGATTTAGCTTCAAATTCATGCGAAATGAACAATTTAGCTTCAGATTCATGCGAAATACACGAATTAGCTTCAAATTCACCCGAAACAAACGATTTAACTTCAATATCATGCGAAACACACGATTTCGATTCAAATTCGTGCAAAATAACGATTTTAAACAAACGATTTAGCTTCAAATTTATGCGAAATGAACACTTTAGCTTCAGATTCATGCGAACTACACGGATTAGCTTTAAGTTCACGCGAAACATACGATTTATCGTCAATATCATGCGATATACACGATTCCGCTTCAAATTCGTGCGAAATAGCGATTTTAAACAAACGATTTAGGTTCAAATTCATGCGAAATGAACAATTTAGCTTCAGATTCATGCGAAATACACGAATCAGCTTCAAATTCACGCGAAACATACGATTTAGCTTCAATATCATGCGAAACACACGATTTCGATCCAAATTCGGGCGAAATAGCGATTTTAAACAAACGATTTGGCTTCAAATTCATGCGATATGAACAATTTAACTTCAGATTCATGAGAAATACACGAATTAGCTTCAAATTCAAACGAAACATACGATTTATCGTCAATATCATGCGAAACTCACGATTTCGATTGAAATTCGTGCGAAATAGCGACTTTAACCAAACGATTTAGCTTCAAATTCATGCGAAATGAACAATTTAGCTTCAGATTCATGCGAAATACACGAATCAGCTTCAAATTCACGCGAAACATACGATTTAACTTCAATATCATGCGAAACACACGATTTCGATCCAAATTCGTGCGAAATAGCGATTTTAAACAAACGATTTGGCTTCAAATTTATGCGAAATGAACAATTTAGCTTCAGATTCATGCGAAATACACGAATCAGCTTCAAATTCACGCGAAACATACGATTTAGATTCAATATCATGCCGAACACACGATTTCGAATCAAATTCGTGCAAAATGGCGATTTTAAACAAACGATTTAGCTTCAAATTCATGCGAAATGAACAATTTAGCTTCAGATTCATGCGAACTACACGGATTAGCTTTAAATTCAAGCGAAACATACGATTTATCGTCAATATCATGCGAAACACACGATTTCGAATCAAATTCGTGCAAAATAGCGATTTTAAACAAACGATTTAGCTTCAAATTCATGCGAAATGAACAATTTAGCTTCACATTCATGCGAACTACACGGATTAGCTTTAAGTTCACGCGAAACATACGATTTATCGTCAATATCATGCCGAACACACGATTTCGAATCAAATTCGTGCAAAATAGCGATTTTAAACAAACGATTTAGCT
The DNA here is from genome assembly GCF_051020955.1 of Megalopta genalis. Taxonomy (NCBI): domain Eukaryota; kingdom Metazoa; phylum Arthropoda; class Insecta; order Hymenoptera; family Halictidae; genus Megalopta; species Megalopta genalis. The sequence goes on along the minus strand of NW_027476450.1, from coordinate 43,182 downwards.
TCAAATTCATGCGAAATGAACAATTTAGCTTCACATTCATGCGAACTACACGGATTAGCTTTAAGTTCACGCGAAACATACGATTTATCGTCAATATCATGCGATATACACGATTTCTATCCAAATTCGGGCGAAATAGCGATTTTAAACAAACGATTTGGCTTCAAATTCATGCGATATGAACAATTTAATTTCAGATTCATGAGAAATACACGAATTAGCTTCAAATTCACACGAAACAAGCGATTTAACTTCAATATCATGCGAAACACACGATTTCGATTGAAATTCGTGCGAAAAAGCGACTTTAACCAAACGATTTAGCTTCGAATTCATGCGAAATGAACAATTTAGCTTCAGATTCATGCGAAATACACGAATCAGCTTCAAATTCAAGCGAAACATACGATTTAGCTTCAATATCATGCGAAACACACGATTTCGATCCAAATTCGTGCGAAATAGCGTCTTTAACCAAACGATTTAGCTTCAAATTCATGCGAAATGAACAATTTAGCTTCAGATTCATGCGAAATACACGAATCAGCTTTAAATTCAAGCGAAACATACGATTTATCGTCCATATCATGCGATACACACAATTTCGAATCGAATTCGTGCAAAATAGCGATTTTAAACAAACGATTTAGCTTCAAATTCATGGGAAATGAACAATTTAGCTTCACATTCATGCGAACTACACGGATTAGCTTTAAGTTCACGCGAAACATACGATTTATCGTCAATATCATGCGATATACACGACTTCGCTTCAAATTCGTGCGAAATAGCGATTTTAAACAAACGATTTGGCTTCAAATTCATGCGATATGAACAATTTAACTTCAGATTCATGAGAAATACACGAATTAGCTTCAAATTCACACGAAACAAGCGATTTAACTTCAATATCATGCGAAACACACGATTTCGATTGAAATTCGTGCGAAAAAGCGACTTTAAGCAAACGATTTAGCTTCAAATTCATGCGAAATGAACAATTTAGCTTCAGATTCATGCGAAATACACGAATCAGCTTCAAATTCACACGAAACAAACGATTTTACTTCAATATCATGCGAAACACACGATTTCGATTCAAATTCGTGAAAAATAACGATTTTAAACAAACGATTTAGCTTCAAATTTATGCGAAATGAACAATTTAGCTTCAGATTCATGCGAAATACACGAATCAGCTTCAAATTCACGCGAAACATACGATTTAGATTCAATATCATGCAAAACACACGACTTCGAATCAAATTCGTGCAAAATGGCGATTTTAAACAAACGATTTAGCTTCAAATTCATGCGAAATGAACAATTTAGCTTCAGATTCATGCGAACTACACGGATTAGCTTTAAATTCAAGCGAAACATACGATTTATCGTCAATATCATGCGAAACACACGACTTCGATTCGAATTCGTGCAAAATAGCGATTTTAAACAAACGATTTGGTTTCAAATTCTGGCGAAATGAACAATTTAGCTTCAGATTCATGCGAACTACACGGATTAGCTTTAAATTCACGCGAAACATACGATTTAGCTTCAATATCATGCGAAACACACGATTTCGATTCAAAGTCGTGCAAAATAGCGATTTTAAACAAACGATTTGGTTTCAAATCCAGGCGAAATGAACAATTTAGCTTCAGATTCATCCGAAATACACGAATCAGCTTCAAATTCACGCGAAACATACGATTTAGCTTCAATATCATGCGAAACACACGATTTCGATCCAAATTCGTGCGAAATAGCGATTTTAAACAAACGATTTGGCTTCAAATTCATGCGATATGAACAATTTAACTTCAGATTCATGAGAAATACACGAATTAGCTTCAAATTCAAACGAAACAAACGATTTAACTTCAATATCATGGGAAACACACGATTTCGATCCAAATTCGTGCGAAATAGCGATTTTAAACAAACGATTTGGCTTCAAATTCATGCGATATGAACAATTTAACTTCAGATTCATGAGAAATACACGAATTAGCATCAAATTCACACGAAACAAACGATTTTACTTCAATATCATGCAAAACACACGATTTCGCTTCAAATTCGTGCGAAATAGCGATTTTAAACAAACGATTTAGCTTCAAATTCATGCGAAATGAACAATTTAGCTTCAGATTCATGCGAACTACACGGATTAGCTTTAAATTCAAGCGAAACATACGATTTATCGTCAATATCATGCGAAACACACGATTTCGATTCAAATTCGTGCAAAATAACGATTTTAAACAAACGATTTAGCTTCAAATTTATGCGAAATGAACAATTTAGCTTCAGATTCATGCGAAATACACGAATCAGCTTCAAATTCACGCGAAACATACGATTTAGATTCAATATCATGCAAAACACACGATTTCGAATCAAATTCGTGCAAAATAGCGATTTTAAACAAACGATTTAGCTTCAAATTCATGCGAAATGAACAATTTAGCTTCAGATTCATGCGAACTACACGGATTAGCTTTAAATTCAAGCGAAACATACGATTTATCGTCAATATCATGCGGAACACACGATTTCGCTTCAAATTCGTGCGAAATAGCGATTTTAAACAAACGATTTGGCTTCAAATTCATGCAATATGAACAATTTAACTTCACATTCGCGCGAACTACACGGATTAGCTTTAAATTCACGCGAAACATACGATTTAGCTTCAATATCATGCGAAACACACGATTTCGATTGAAATTCGTGCGAAATAGCGACTTTAACCAAACGATTTAGCTTCACATTCATGCGAAATGAACAATTTAGCTTCAGATTCATGCGAAATACACGAATTAGCTTCAAATTCACCCGAAACAAACGATTTAACTTCAATATCATGCGAAACACACGATTTCGATTCAAATTCGTGCAAAATAACGGTTTTAAACAAACGATTTAGCTTCAAATTTATGCGAAATGAACACTTTAGCTTCAGATTCATGCGAACTACACGGATTAGCTTTAAGTTCACGCGAAACATACGATTTATCGTCAATATCATGCGATATACACGATTTCGCTTCAAATTCGTGCGAAATAGCGATTTTAAACAAACGATTTAGCTTCAAATTCATGCGATATGAACAAATTAAATTCACATTCGTGCGAACTACACGGATTAGCTTTAAATTCACGCGAAACATACGATTTAGCTTCAATATCATGCGAAACACACGATTTCGATTGAAATTCGTGCGAAATAGCGAATTTAACCAAACGATTTAGCTTCAAATTCATGCGAAATGAACAATTTAGCTTCAGATTCATGCGAAATACACGAATTAGCTTCAAATTCACCCGAAACAAACGATTTAACTTCAATATCATGCGAAACACACGATTTCGATTCAAATTCGTGCAAAATAACGATTTTAAACAAACGATTTAGCTTCAAATTCATGCGAAATGAACAATTTAGCTTCAGATTCATGCGAAATACACGAATCAGCTTCAAATTCACGCGAAACATACGATTTAGCTTCAATATCATGCGAAACACACGATTTCGATCCAAATTCGGGCGAAATAGCGATTTTAAACAAACGATTTGGCTTCAAATTCATGCGATATGAACAATTTAACTTCAGATTCATGAGAAATACACGAATTAGCTTCAAATTCAAACGAAACATACGATTTATCGTCAATATCATGCGAAACTCACGATTTCGATTGAAATTCGTGCGAAATAGCGACTTTAACCAAACGATTTAGCTTCAAATTCATGCGAAATGAACAATTTAGCTTCAGATTCATGCGAAATACACGAATCAGCTTCAAATTCACGCGAAACATACGATTTAACTTCAATATCATGCGAAACACACGATTTCGATCCAAATTCGTGCGAAATAGCGATTTTAAACAAACGATTTGGCTTCAAATTTATGCGAAATGAACAATTTAGCTTCAGATTCATGCGAAATACACGAATCAGCTTCAAATTCACGCGAAACATACGATTTAGATTCAATATCATGCAAATCACACGATTTCGAATCAAATTCGTGCAAAATGGCGATTTTAAACAAACGATTTAGCTTCAAATTCATGCGAAATGAACAATTTAGCTTCAGATTCATGCGAACTACACGGATTAGCTTTAAATTCAAGCGAAACATACGATTTATCGTCAATATCATGCGAAACACACGATTTCGAATCAAATTCGTGCAAAATAGCGATTTTAAACAAACGATTTAGCTTCAAATTCATGCGAAATGAACAATTTAGCTTCACATTCATGCGAACTACACGGATTAGCTTTAAGTTCACGCGAAACATACGATTTATCGTCAATATCATGCGATATACACGATTTCGATCCAAATTCGTGCGAAATAGCGATTTTAAACAAACGATTTGGCATCAAATTCATGCGATATGAACAATTTAACTTCAGATTCATGAGAAATACACGAATTAGCTTCAAATTCACACGAAACAGACGATTTAACTTCAATATCATGCGAAACACACGATTTCGATTCAAATTCGTGAAAAATAACGATTTTAAACAAACGATTTAGCTTCAAATTTATACGAAATGAACAATTTAGCTTCAGATTCATGCGAAATACACGAATCAGCTTCAAATTCACGCGAAACATACGATTTAGATTCAATATCATGCAAAACACACGATTTCGAATCAAATTCGTGCAAAATGGCGATTTTAAACAAACGATTTAGCTTCAATTCATGCGAAATGAACAATTTAGCTTCAGATTCATGCGAACTACACGGATTAGCTTTAAATTCAAGCGAAACATACGATTTATCGTCAATATCATGCGAAACACACGATTTCGAATCAAATTCGTGCAAAATAGCGATTTTAAACAAACGATTTAGCTTCAAATTCATGCGAAATGAACAATTTAGCTTCACATTCATGCGAACTACACGGATTAGCTTTAAGTTCACGCGAAACATACGATTTATCGTCAATATCATGCGATATACACGACTTCGCTTCAAATTCGTGCGAAATAGCGATTTTAAACAAACGATTTGGCTTCAAATTCATGCGATATGAACAATTTAACTTCAGATTCATGAGAAATACACGAATTAGCTTCAAATTCACACGAAACAAGCGATTTAACTTCAATATCATGCGAAACACACGATTTCGATTGAAATTCGTGCGAAAAAGCGACTTTAACCAAACGATTTAGCTTCAAATTCATGCGAAATGAACAATTTAGCTTCAGATTCATGCGAATACACGAATCAGCTTCAAATTCAAGCGAAACATACGATTTAGCTTCAATATCATGCGAAACACACGATTTCGATCCAAATTCGTGCGAAATAGCGACTTTAACCAAACGATTTAGCTTCAAATTCATGCGAAATGAACAATTTAGCTTCAGATTCATGCGAAATACACGAATCAGCTTTAAATTCAAGCGAAACATACGATTTATCGTCCATATCATGCGATGCACACAATTTCGAATCAAATTCGTGCAAAATAGCGATTTTAAACAAACGATTTAGCTTCAAATTCATGCGAAATGAACAATTTAGCTTCACATTCATGCGAACTACACGGATTAGCTTTAAGTTCACGCGAAACATACGATTTATCGTCAATATCATGCGATATACACGACTTCGCTTCAAATTCGTGCGAAATAGCGATTTTAAACAAACGATTTGGCTTCAAATTCATGCGATATGAACAATTTAACTTCAGATTCATGAGAAATACACGAATTAGCTTCAAATTCACACGAAACAAGCGATTTAACTTCAATATCATGCGAAACACACGATTTCGATTGAAATTCGTGCGAAAAAGCGACTTTAACCAAACGATTTAGCTTCAAATTCATGCGAAATGAACAATTTAGCTTCAGATTCATGCGAAATACACGAATCAGCTTCAAATTCACACGAAACAAACGATTTTACTTCAATATCATGCAAAACACACGATTTCGAATCAAATTCGTGCAAAATAGCGATTTTAAACAAACGATTTAGCTTCAAATTCATGCGAAATGAACAATTTAGCTTCAGATTCATGCGAACTACACGGATTAGCTTTAAATTCAAGCGAAACATACGATTTATCGTCAATATCATGCGAAACACACGACTTCGATTCGAATTCGTGCAAAATAGCGATTTTAAACAAACGATTTGGTTTCAAATTCTGGCGAAATGAACAATTTAGCTTCAGATTCATGCGAACTACACGGATTAGCTTTAAATTCACGCGAAACATACGATTTAGCTTCAATATCATGCGAAACACACGATTTCGATTCAAAGTCGTGCAAAATAGCGATTTTAAACAAACGATTTGGTTTCAAATCCAGGCGAAATGAACAATTTAGCTTCAGATTCATCCGAAATACACGAATCAGCTTCAAATTCACGCGAAACATACGATTTAGCTTCAATATCATGCGAAACACACGATTTCGATCCAAATTCGTGCGAAATAGCGATTTTAAACAAACGATTTGGCTTCAAATTCATGCGATATGAACAATTTAACTTCAGATTCATGAGAAATACACGAATTAGCTTCAAATTCAAACGAAACAAACGATTTAACTTCAATATCATGCGAAACACACGATTTCGATCCAAATTCGTGCGAAATAGCGATTTTAAACAAACGATTTGGCTTCAAATTCATGCGATATGAACAATTTAACTTCAGATTCTTGAGAAATACACGAATTTGCATCAAATTCACACGAAACAAACGATTTTACTTCAATATCATGCAAAACACACGATTTCGCTTCAAATTCGTGCGAAATAGCGATTTTAAACAAACGATTTAGCTTCAAATTCATGCGAAATGAACAATTTAGCTTCAGATTCATGCGAACTACACGGATTAGCTTTAAATTCAAGCGAAACATACGATTTATCGTCAATATCATGCGAAACACACGATGTCGATTCAAATTCGTGCAAAATAACGATTTTAAACAAACGATTTAGCTTCAAATTTATGCGAAATGAACAATTTAGCTTCAGATTCATGCGAAATACACGAATCAGCTTCAAATTCACGCGAAACATACGATTTAGATTCAATATCATGCAAAACACACGATTTCGAATCAAATTCGTGCAAAATAGCGATTTTAAACAAACGATTTAGCTTCAAATTCATGCGAAATGAACAATTTAGCTTCAGATTCATGCGAACTACACGGATTAGCTTTAAATTCAAGCGAAACATACGATTTATCGTCAATATCATGCGGAACACACGATTTCGCTTCAAATTCGTGCGAAATAGCGATTTTAAACAAACGATTTGGCTTCAAATTCATGCAATATGAACAATTTAACTTCACATTCGTGCGAACTACACGGATTAGCTTTAAATTCACGCGAAACATACGATTTAGCTTCAATATCATGCGAAACACACGATTTCGATTGAAATTCGTGCGAAATAGCGACTTTAACCAAACGATTTAGCTTCAAATTCATGCGAAATGAACAATTTAGCTTCAGATTCATGCGAAATACACGAATTAGCTTCAAATTCACCCGAAACAAACGATTTAACTTCAATATCATGCGAAACACACGATTTCGATTCAAATTCGTGCAAAATAACGATTTTAAACAAACGATTTAGCTTCAAATTTATGCGAAATGAACACTTTAGCTTCAGATTCATGCGAACTACACGGATTAGCTTTAAGTTCACGCGAAACATACGATTTATCGTCAATATTATGCGATATACACGATTTCGCTTCAAATTCGTGCGAAATAGCGATTTTAAACAAACGATTTGGCATCAAATTCATGCAATATGAATAATTTAACTTCAGATTCATGAGAAATACACGAATTAGCTTCAAATTCACACGAAACAAACGATTCAACTTCAATATCATGCGAAACACACGATTTCGATTCAAATTCGTGCAAAATAACTATTTTAAACAAACGATTTAGCTTCAAATTTATGCGAAATGAACAATTTAGCTTCACATTCATGCGAACTACACGGATTAGCTTTAAATTCACGCGAAACATACGATTTAGCTTCAATATCATGCGAAACACACGATTTCGATTGAAATTCGTGCGAATTAGCGACTTTAACCAAACGATTATCTTCAAATTCATGCGAAATGACCAATTTAGCTTCAGATTCATGCGAAACAAATGATTTAGCTTCAAATCAATGCGAAGTAGAAGGCTTAGCTTCAAATCCATGCGAAACAAATGGTTTAGCTTCAGATACTTGCGATATACATTATTTAGCTGCAACTGCATGCGAAACAAACGAGTTAGCTTCAAATCCATGCGAACGACATGATTCAGCATCAAATCAGTGTGCAGTCGAAGGCTTAGCATCAAATCCCATGCGAATCAAATGGTTTAGATTCAAATACTTGTGATATACATGATTTAGCTTCAACTGCATGCGACACAAACGAGTTAGCTTGAAATCCATGCGAAACACATGATTCAGATGCAAATCAATGCGATGTAGAAGGTTTAGCTTCAAATCCATGCGAAACAAATGATTTAGCTTCAAATCAATGCGATGTAGAAGGTTTAGCTTCAAATCAATGCGATACACAAGATTTAGCTTCAAATCAATGCGATGTAGAAGGTTCAGCTTCAAATCCATGCGGCGCATATGATTTAGCTTCAAATACTTGCGATATAAGTGATATAGCTTCAAAAGCTGGAGCAACAAACGAGGTAGCTTCAATTCCATGCGAAACAAATGATTTAGCTTCAAATCAATGCGAAGTAGAAGGATTAGCTTCAAATCCAAGCGAAACAAATGGTTTAGCTACAAATACTTGTGATATATATTATTTAGCTACAACTGCCTGCGAAACAAACGAGTTAGCTTCAAATCCAAGCGAAACACATATGATTTAGCTTCAAATACTTGCGATATAAATGAAGTAACTTCAAATGCTGAGGATACAATCAAGTTAGTTTCAAATCCATGCAAAACACATGATTAAGCTTCAAATCCATGGGCAACACATGATTTAGGCTCATTGTCATGGTAAACACATGATTTAGCTTCACATACATGCGAAACAAATGGTTTAGCTTCTTATAGTTGATATATACATGATATAGCTCCAACTGTATGCGAAACAAACGAGTTAGCTTCAAATCCGTGCGAAACACATGATTTAGGTTCAAATCAATGCGATGTAGAAGGTTTAGCTTCAAATCCATGCGAAACACGTGATTTAGCTTCCTATTAATGCGAAGTAGAAGGCATAGCTTCAAATCTATGCGAAACAAATGGTTTAGCTTCAAATACTTGTGATATACGTTATTTAGATTTAACTGCATGCGCAACGAACGAGTTAGCTTCAAATATATGCGAAACACATGATTTAGCTGCAAATCAATGCGATGTAGAAGGTTTAGCTTCAAATCCATGCGAAACACATGATTTAGCTTCAAATCAATGCGATGTAGAAGGTTTAGCTTCAAATCCATGCGATTTACACGATTTAGCTTCAAATAAATGCGATGTAGAAGTTCAGTTTCAAATCCATGCGAAACACATGATTTAGCTTCAAACACTTGGGATATGGGTGGTGTGGCGTCAACTGCATGCAAAACAGACGAGTTACCATCAAATCCATGCTAAACACATGATTTAGTTGCAAATCAATGCGATGTAGAAGGTTTAGCTTCAAATCCATGCGATACACAAGATTTAGCTTCAAATCAATGCGATGTAGAAGTTTCAGCTTCAAATGCATGCGACACATATGATTTAGCTTCAAATACTTGCGATATAAGTAATATAGCATCAAAAGCTGGAGGAACAAACGAGTTAGCTTCAAATCCATGCAAAACACATGATTAAGCTTCAAATCCATGGGCAACACATGATTTAGGTTCATTGTCATGGTAAACACATGATTTAGCTTCACATACATGCGAAACAAATGGTTTAGCTTCTAATAGTTGATATATACATGATATAGCTCCAACTGTATGCGAAACGAACAAGTTAGCTTCAAATCCATGCGAAAGACATGATTCAGATGCAAATCAATGCGATGTAGAAGGTTTAGCTTCAAATCCATGCCAAACACATGATTTAGCTTCAAATCCATGAGATGTAGAAGGTTTAGCTTCAAATCCATGAGAAACAAATGATTTAGCTTCAGATACTTGCGATATAAATGATATAGATTCAACTGCATGCGAAAAAAACGATTCAGCTTCAAATCCAAGGGAAACACATGATTTAACTTCAAATCAATGCGAAGTAAAAGGGTTAGCTTCAAACCCATGCGAAACGAATGATTTAGCAACAAATACTTGCGAATATAAGTGATATAGCTTCAAATGCAGGCGAAACAAACTAGTTAGCTTCAGATCCATGCGAAATACATGATTTAGCTTCAAATCAAATCGAAGTAGAAGGCTTTGCTTCAAATCCAAGCGAGACACTCGATTTAGCTTCAATCAGTGCGAAGTAGAAGGCTCAGCTTCAAATCGATGCGAATCTAATAGTCCTGCATCAAATTCTTGTGAAATACATGATTTAGCTTCAACTGCATGTGAAACAAACGTGTTAGCTTCAAATCCAAGCGAATCAGATGATTTAGCTTCAAATCAATGCGAAGTAGAAGGCGTAGCTTCAAATCCGTGCGGAACAAATGGTTATGCTTCAAAAACTTGTGATATAAGTGATATAGATTCAACTGCAGGCGAAACGAACGAGTTACCTTCAACTCAACGCGAAACACATGATTTAGCTTCAAATCAATGCGATGTAGAAGGTTTAGCTTCAAATCCATGCGAAACAAATGATTTAGCTTCAAATCAATGCGAAGTAGAAGGCTTAGCTTCAAATCCATGCGAAACAAATGGTTTAGCTACAAATACTTGTGATATACATTATTTAGCTACCACTGCAAGCGAAACAAACGAGTTAGCTTCAAATCCATGCGAAACACATGATTTATCTTCAAATCAGTGTGAAGTAGAAGGCTTAGCATCAAATCCCATGCGAATCAAATGGTTTAGATTCAAATACTTGTGATATGCATGATTTAGCTTCAACTGCATGCGAAACACATGCTTCAGCTGCAAATCATTGCGATGTAGAAGGTTTAGCTTCAAATCCATGCCAAACACATGATTTAGCTTCAAATCCATGGGATGTAAAAGGTTTAGCTTCAAATCCATGAGAAACAAATGATTTAGCATCAAATACTTGTGAATATAAGTGATATAGCTTCAAATGCAGGCGAAACAAACGAGTTAGCTTCAGATCCATGCGAAATACATGATTTAGCTTCAAATCAATTCGAAGTAGATGGCTTTGCTTCAAATCCACGCGAAACACATGATTTAACTTCAAATCAGTGCGAAGTAGAAGGCATAGCTTCAAATCCATGCGAATCTAATGGTTCGGCTTCAAATTCTTGTGAAATACATGATTTAGCTTCAACTGCATGCGAAACAACGAGTTACCTTCAAATCCACGCGAAACACATAACTTAGCTTCAAATCAATGCGAAGTAGCAGGTTTAGCTTCAAATCCATGCGAAACAAATGATTGAGCTTCCTACACTTGGGATATAGGTGATATAGCTTCAACTGCGTGCGAAACAAATGAGTTACATATAAATCCACGCGAAACACATGATTTAGCTTCAAATCAATGTGATGTAGAAGGCTTAGCTTCAAATCCATGCAAAACACGTGATTTAGGATCCAATCAAAGCGATGTAGAAGGCTTAGCTTCAAATCCATGCGAAACAAATGGTTTAGCTTCAAATACTTGCGATATAAATGATACAGCGTCAAATACAGGAGAAACAAACGAGTTAGCTTCAAATCCATGCAAAACACACGATTTAGCTTCAATTCAATGCCAAGTAGAAGGCTTAGCTTCAAATCAATGCGAAACAAATGGTTTAGCTTCAAATACTTGCGATATAAATGATACAGCTTCAAATACAGGAGAAACAAACGGGTTAGCTTCAAATCCATGCAAAACACACGATTTAGCTTCAATTCAATGCCAAGTAGAAGGCTTAGCTTCAAATCCATGCGAAACAAATGGTTTAGCTTCAAATACTTGCGATATAAATGATACAGCTTCAAATACAGGAGAAACAAACGAGTTAGCTTCAAATCCATGCAAAACACATGATTTAGCTTCAAATCAATGCGATGTAGATGGTTTAGCTTCAAATCCATGCGAAACGCATGATTTAGCTTCAAATACTTGCGATATAAGTGATATAGTTTCACATGCAGGCGAAACGAACGAGTTAGCTTCAAATCCTTGCGAAACACATGATTCAGCTGCAAATCAATGCGAAGTAGAAGGTTTAGCTTCAAATCCATGCCAAACACATGATTTAGCTTCAAATACTTGCGATATAAGTGATATAGTTTCAAATGCAGGAGAAACGAACGAGTTAGCTTCAAATCCATGTGAAACAAATGATTTAGCTTCAAATTAATGCGAAGTAGAAGGCTTAGCTTCAAATCCATGCGAAACAAATGGTTTAGCTACAAATACTTGTGATATACATTATGAAGCTAGAACTGCATGCGACACAAACGAGTTAGATTCAAATCCATGCGTAACACATAATTTAGCTTCAAATCAATGCGATGTAGAAGGTTTAGCTTCAATTCCATGCGAATCAAATGATTTAGCTTCAAATACTTGTGATAAACATGATTTAGCTTCAACTGAATGCGATGTAGAAGGTTTAGCTTCAAATCCAACTGAAACACATATGATTTAGCTTCAAATACTTGCGATTTAAATGAAGTAACTTCAAATGCTGAGGATACAATCAAGTTAGCTTCAAATTCATGCAAAACACATAATTAAGCTTCAAATCCATGGGCAACACATGATTTAGGTTCATTGTCATGGTAAACACATGATTTAGCTTCACATACATGCGAAACAAATGGTTTAGCTTCAAATACTTGTCATATACATGATATATCTCCAACTGCATGCGAAACAAACGAGTTAGCTTCAAATCCATGCGAAAGACATGATTTAGCTTCAAATCAATGCGATGTAGAAGGTTTAGATTCAAATCCATGCCAAACACATGATTTAGCTTCAAATCCATGGGATGTAGAAGGTTTAGCTTCAAATCCATGCGAAACACATTATTTAGGTGTAAATCTGTGCGAAGTAGAAGGCTCAGCTTCAAAGCCATGCGATTCAAATGGTTCATCTTCAAAAACTTGTGAAAGACATGATTTAGCATCAACTGCATGCGAAACAAACGAGTTACCTTCAAATCCACGAGAAACATATGATTTAGCTTCAAATCAATGCGATGTAGAAGGTTAGCTTCAAATCCAAGCGAAACACATGATTTAGCTTCAAATACTTGTGATATACATGATATAGCTTCAAATGCAGGCGGAAAAAACGAGTTAGCTTCAAATCCATGCGCAGTAGAAGGCTTAGCTTCAAATCCATGCGAAACAAATGGTTTAGTTACAAATACTTGTGATATACATTATTTAGCTGCAACTGCATGCGAAACAAACGTGTTAGCTTCAAATCCATGCGAAACACATGATTTAGCTTCAAATCAATGCGATGTAGAAGGTTTAGCTTCAAGTCCATGCGATACACATGATTTAGCTTCAAATCAATGCGATGTAGTAGGTTCAGCTTCAAATCCATGCGATATAAGTGATATAGCTTCAAAAGCAGGAGGAACAAACGAGGTAGCTTCAATTCCATGCGATCAAATGATTTAGCTTCAAATACTTGTGATATACATGATATAGCTTCAAATGCAGGCGGAAAAAACGAGTTAGCTTCAAATCCATGCGAAAGACATGATTCAGCTTCAAATCAGTGCGTTCTAGGAGGCTTAGCATCAAAACCCATGCGAAACAAACGAGTTAGCTTCAAATCCATGCGAAACACATGATTTAGCTTCAAATCAATACGAAGTAGAAGGCTTAGCTTCAAATTCATGCGAGACGAAAGATTTAGCTTCAAATCCATGCGAAACAAATGGTTTAGCTTCAAATACTTGTGATATACGTTATTTAGATTTAACTGCATGGGCAACGAACCAGTTAGCTTCAAATCCATTCGAAACACAATATTTTGCGTCAAATCAATGCGAAGTAGTAGACAGAGCTTCAAATCCATGCGATACAAATGGTTTAGCTTCAAATACTTATGATATACATGATTTAGCTTCAACTGCATTCGAAACAAACGAGTTAGCTTCAAATCCGTGCGAAACACATGATTTAGGTTCAAATCAATGCGATGTAGAAGGTTTAGCTTCAAATCCATGCAAAACACGTGATTTAGCTTCCTATTAATGCAAAGTAGAAGACATAGCTTCAAATCTATGCGAAACAAATGATTTAGCTTCTAATCAATGCGAAGTAGAAGGCTTAGCTTCAAATCCATGCGAAACAAATGGATAAGATACAAATGCTAGTGATATACATTATTTAGCTACAACTGCATGCGAAACAAACGAGTTAGCTTCAAATCCAAGCGAAACACATGATTTAGCTTCAAATACTTGTGATATACATGATATAGCTTCAAATGCATGCGAAACAAACGAGTTAGCTTCAAATCAATGCCAAACACATGATTTAGCTTCAAATCAATGCGATGTAGAAGGTTTAGCTTCAAGTCCATGCGATACACATGATTTAGCTTCAAATCAATGCGATGTAGTAGCTTCAGCTTCAAATCCATGCGATATAAGTGATATAGCTTCAAAAGCAGGAGGAACAAACGAGGTAGCTTCAATTCCATGCGATCAAATGATTTAGCTTCAAATACTTGTGATATACATGATATAGCTTCAAATGCAGGCGGAAAAAACGAGTTAGCTTCAAATCCATGCGAAGTAGAAGGCTTAGCTTCAAATCCATGCGAAACAAATGGTTTAGCTACAAATACTTGTGATATACATTATTTAGCTACCACTGCAAGCGAAACAAACGAGTTAGCTTCAAATCCATGCGAAACACATGATTTATCTTCAAATCAGTGTGAAGTAGAAGGCTTAGCATCAAATCCCATGCGAATCAAATGGTTTAGATTCAAATACTTGTGATATGCATGATTTAGCTTCAACTGCATGCGAAACACATGCTTCAGCTGCAAATCATTGCGATGTAGAAGGTTTAGCTTCAAATCCATGCCAAACACATGATTTAGCTTCAAATCCATGGGATGTAAAAGGTTTAGCTTCAAATCCATGAGAAACAAATGATTTAGCATCAAATACTTGTGAATATAAGTGATATAGCTTCAAATGCAGGCGAAACAAACGAGTTAGCTTCAGATCCTTGCGAAATACATGATTTAGCTTCAAATCAATTCGAAGTAGATGGCTTTGCTTCAAATCCAAGCGAGACACATGATTTAGCTTCAATCAGTGCGAAGTAGAAGGCATAGCTTCAAATCCATGCGAATCTAATGGTTCGGCTTCAAATTCTTGTGAAATACATGATTTAGCTTCAACTGCATGCGAAACAACGAGTTACCTTCAAATCCACGCGAAACACATAACTTAGCTTCAAATCAATGCGAAGTAGCAGGTTTAGCTTCAAAACTTAGCTTCAAATCAATGCGAAGTAGCAGGTTAGCTTCAAATCCATGCGAAACAATGATTGAGCTTCCTACACTTGGGATATAGGTGATATAGCTTCAACTGCGTGCGAAACAAATGAGTTACATATAAATCCACGCGAAACACATGATTTAGCTTCAAATCAATGTGATGTAGAAGGCTTAGCTTCAAATCCATGCAAAACACGTGATTTAGGATCCAATCAAGCGATGTAGAAGGCTTAGCTTCAAATCCATGTGAAACAAATGGTTTAGCTTCAAATACTTGCGATATAAATGATACAGCGTCAAATACAGGAGAAACAAATGAGTGAGCTTCAAATCCATGCAAAACACACGATTTAGCTTCAATTCAATGCCAAGTAGAAGGCTTAGCTTCAAATCAATGCGAAACAAATGGTTTAGCTTCAAATACTTGCGATATAAATGATACAGCTTCAAATACAGGAGAAACAAACGGGTTAGCTTCAAATCCATGCAAAACACACGATTTAGCTTCAATTCAATGCCAAGTAGAAGGCTTAGCTTCAAATCCATGCGAAACAAATGGTTTAGCTTCAAATACTTGCATTATAAATGATACAGCTTCAAATACAGGAGAAACAAACGAGTTAGCTTCAAATCCATGCAAAACACATGATTTAGCTTCAAATCAATGCGATGTAGATGGTTTAGCTTCAAATCCATGCGAAACGCATGATTTAGCTTCAAATACTTGCGATATAAGTGATATAGTTTCACATGCAGGCGAAACGAACGAGTTAGCTTCAAATCCTTGCGAAACACATGATTCAGCTGCAAATCAATGCGAAGTAGAAGGTTTAGCTTCAAATCCATGGGATGTAGAAGGTTTAGCTTCAAATCCATGCGAATCACATTATTTAGGTGTAAATCAGTGCGAAGTAGATGGCTCAGGTTCAAAGCATGCGATTCAAATGGTTCATCTTCAAATACTTGTGAAAGACATGATTTAGCTTCAACTGCATGCGAAACAAACGAGTTACCTTCAAATTCATGCGAAACACAATATTTAGCGTCAATCAATGCGAAGTAGAAGGCAGAGCTCAAATCCATGCGATACAAATGGTTTAGCTTCAAATACTTGTGATATACATGATTTAGCTTCAACTGCATTCGAAGCAAACGAGTTAGCTACAAATCCACGCGAAACACATGATTTAACTTCAAATCAGTGCGAAGTAGAAGGCTTAGCATCAAATCCATGCGAATTTAATGGGTCGGATTCAAATACTTGTGAAATGCATGATTTAGCTTCAACTGCATGCGCAACAACGAGTTACCTTCAAATCCACGCGAAACACATAATTTAGCTTCAAATCAATGCGAAGTAGCAGGTTTAGCTTCAATCCATGCAAAACAAATGATTGACCTCCTACACTTGGGATATATGTGATGTAGCTTCAAGTGCATGCGAAACAAATGAGTTACATTCAAATCCAAGCGAAACACATAATTTAGCTTCAAATCAATGCGATGTAGAAGGTTTTAGTTTCAAAACCAAGCGAAACACATGATTTAGCTTCAATACTTGCGATATAAGTGATATAGTTTCAAATGCAGGAGAAACGAACGAGTTAGCTTCAAATCCATGTGAAACAAATGATTTAGCTTCAAATTAATGCGAAGTAGAAGGCTTAGCTTCAATCCATGCGAAACAAATGGTTTAGCTACAATACTTGTGATATACATTATGAAGCTAGAACTGGCATGCGACACAAACGAGTTAGATTCAAATCCATGCGTAACACATAATTTAGCTTCAAATCAATGCGATGTAGAAGGTTAGCTTCAATTCATGCGAATCAAATGATTAGCTTCAAATACTTGTGATAACATGATTTAGCTTCAACTGAATGCGATGTAGAAGGTTTAGCTTCAATCCAACTGAATCACATATGATTTAGCTTCAATACTTGCGATATAAATGATACAGCGTCAAATACAGGAGAAACAAACGAGTTAGCTTCAAATCCATGCAAAACACACGATTTAGCTTCAATTCAATGCCAAGTAGAAGGCTTAGCTTCAAATCAATGCGAAACAAATGGTTTAGCTTCAATACTTGCGATATAAATGATACAGCTTCAAATACTGGAGAAACAAACGGGTTAGCTTCAAATCCATGCAAACACACGATTTAGCTTCACTTCGATGCCAAGTAGAAGGCTAGCTTCAAATCCATGCGAAACAAATGGTTAGCTTCAAATACTTGCGATATAAATGATACAGCTTCAAATACAGAGAAACAACGAGTTAGCTTCAAATCCATGCAGAACACATGATTTAGCTTCAAATCAATGCGATGTAGATGGTTTATCTTCAAATCCATGCGAAAACGCATGATTTAGCTTCAAATACTTGCGATATAAGTGATATAGTTTCACATGCAGGCCGAAACGAACGAGTTAGCTTCAAAATTCCTTGCGAAACACATGATTCAGCTGCAAATCAATGCGAAGTAGAAGGTTTAGCTTCAAATCCATGCCAAACACATGATTTAGCTTCAAATCCATGGGATGTAGAAGGTTAGCTTCAAATCCATGCGAATCACATTATTTAGGTGTAAATCAGTGCGAAGTAGATGGCTCAGGTTCAAAGCCATGCGATTCAAATGGTTCATCTTCAAATACTTGTGAAAGACATGATTTAGCTTCAACTGCATGCGAAACAAACGAGTTACCTTCAAATTCATGCGAAACACAATATTTAGCGTCAAATCAATGCGAAGTAGAAGGCAGAGCTTCAAATCCATGCGATACAAATGGTTTAGCTTCAAATACTTGTGATATAAGTGATATAGTTTCAAATGCAGAGAAACGAACGAGTTAGCTTCAAATCCATGTGAAACAAATGATTTAGCTTCAAATTAATGCGAAGTAGAAGGCTTAGCTTCAAATCCATGCGAAACAAATGGTTTAGCTACAAATACTTGTGATATACATTATGAAGCTAGAACTGCATGCGACACAAACGAGTTAGATTCAAAATCCATGCGTAACACATAATTTAGCTTCAAATCAATGCGATGTAGAAGGTTTAGCTTCAATTCCATGCGAATCAAATGATTTAGCTTCAAATACTTGTGATAAACATGATTTAGCTTCACTGAATGCGATGTAGAAGGTTTAGCTCAAATCAACTGAAACACATATGATTTAGCTTCAAATACTTGCGATTAAATGAAGTAACTTCAAATGCTGAGGATACAATCAAGTTAGCTTCAAATTCATGCAAAACACATAATTAAGCTTCAAATCCATGGGCAACACATGATTTAGGTTCATTGTCATGGTAAACACATGATTTAGCTTCACATACATGCGAAACAAATGGTTTAGCTTCAAATACTTGTCATATACATGATATATCTCCAACTGCATGCGAACAAACGAGTTAGCTTCAAATCCATGCGAAAGACATGATTTAGCTGCAAATCAATGCGATGTAGAAGGTTTAGATTCAAATCCATACCAAACACATGATTAGCTTCAAATCCATGGATGTAGAAGGTTTAGCTTCAAATCCATGCGAAACACATTATTTAGGTGTAAATCTGTGCGAAGTAGAAGGCTCAGCTTCAAAGCATGCGATTCAAATGGTTCATCTTCAAAAACTTGTGAAGACATGATTTTAGCATCAACTGCATGCGAAACAAACGAGTTACCTTCAAATCCACGAGAAACATATGATTTAGCTTCAAATCAATGCGATGTAGAAGGTTAGCTTCAAATCCAGCGAAACACATGATTTAGCTTCAAATACTTGTGATATACATGATATAGCTTCAAATGCAGGCGGAAAAAACGAGTTAGCTTCAAATCCATGCGAAGTAGAAGGCTTAGCTTCAATCCATGCGAAACAAATGGTTTAGTTACAAATACTTGTGATATACATTATTTAGCTGCAACTGCATGCGAAACAAACGTGTAGCTTCAAATCCATGCGAAACACATGATTTAGCTTCAAATCAATGCGATGTAGAAGGTTTAGCTTCAAGTCCATGCGATACACATGATTTTAGCTTCAAATCAATGCGATGTAGTAGGTTCAGCTTCAAATCCATGCGATATAAGTGATATAGCTTCAAAAGCAGGAGGAACAAACGAGGTAGCTTCAATTCCATGCGATCAAATGATTTAGCTTCAAATACTTGTGATATACAAATGCAGGCGGAAAAAACGAGTTAGCTTCAAATCCATGCGAAAGACATGATTCAGCTTCAAATCAGTGCGTTCTAGGAGGCTTAGCATCAAAACCCATGCGAAACAAACGAGTTAGCTTCAAATCCATGCGAAACACATGATTTAGCTTCAAATCAATACGAAGTAGAAGGCTTAGCTTCAAATTCATGCGAGACGAAAGATTTAGCTTCAAATCCATGCGAAACAAATGGTTTAGCTTCAAATACTTGTGATATACGTTATTTAGATTTAACTGCATGGGCAACGAACCAGTTAGCTTCAAATCCATTCGAAACACAATATTTAGCGTCAAATCAATGCGAAGTAGTAGACAGAGCTTCAAATCCATGCGATACAAATGGTTTAGCTTCAAATACTTGTGATATACATGATTTAGCTCCAACTGCATTCGAAACAAACGAGTTAGCTTCAAATCCATGCGAAACACATGATTTAGCTTCAAATCAATACGAAGTAGAAGGCTTAGCTTCAAATTCATGCGAGACGAAAGATTTAGCTTCAAATCCATGCGAAACAAATGGTTTAGCTTCAAATACTTGTGATATACGTTATTTAGATTTAACTGCATGCGCAACGGACGAGTTAGCTTCAAATCCATGCGAAACACATGATTTAGCTGCAAATCAATGCGATGTAGAAGGTTTAGCTTCAAATCCATGCGATCTAGAAGGTTTAGCTTCAAATCCATGCGAAACAAATGATTTAGCTTCTAATCAATGCGAAGTAGAAGGCTTAGCTTCAAATCCATGCGAAACAAATGGATAAGATACAAATGCTAGTGATATACATTATTTAGCTACAACTGCATGCGAAACAAACGAGTTAGCTTCAAATCCAAGCGAAACACATGATTTAGCTTCAAATACTTGTGATATACATGATATAGCTTCAAATGCAGGCGGAAAAAACGAGTTAGCTTCAAATCCATGCGAAGTAGAAGGCTTAGCTTCAAATCCATGCGAAACAAATGGTTTAGTTACAAATACTTGTGATATACATTATTTAGCTGCAACTGCATGCGAAACAAACGTGTTAGCTTCAAATCCATGCGAAACACATGATGTAGCTTCAAATCAATGCGATGTAGAAGGTTTAGCTTCAAGTCCATGCGATACACATGATTTTAGCTTCAAATCAATGCGATGTAGTAGGTTCAGCTTCAAATCCATGCGATATAAGTGATATAGCTTCAAAAGCAGGAGGAACAAACGAGGTAGCTTCAATTCCATGCGACCAAATGATTTAGCTTCAAATACTTGTGATATACATGATATAGCTTCAAATGCAGGCGGAAAAAACGAGTTAGCTTCAAATCCATGCGAAAGACATGATTCAGCTTCAAATCAGTGCGTTCTAGGAGGCTTAGCATCAAAACCCATGCGAAACAAACGAGTTAGCTTCAAATCCATGCGAAACACATGATTTAGCTTCAAATCAATACGAAGTAGAAGGCTTAGCTTCAAATTCATGCGAGACGAAAGATTTAGCTTCAAATCCATGCGAAACAAATGGTTTAGCTTCAAATACTTGTGATATACGTTATTTAGATTTAACTGCATGGGCAACGAACCAGTTAGCTTCAAATCCATTCGAAACACAATATTTAGCGTCAAATCAATGCGAAGTAGTAGACAGAGCTTCAAATCCATGCGATACAAATGGTTTAGCTTCAAATACTTGTGATATACATGATTTAGCTCCAACTGCATTCGAAACAAACGAGTTAGCTTCAAATCAATGCGAAACACATGATTTAGCTTCAAATCAATGCGATGTAGAAGGTTTAGCTTCAAGTCCATGCGATACACATGATTTAGCTTCAAATCAATGCGATGTAGTAGCTTCAGCTTCAAATCCATGCGATATAAGTGATATAGCTTCAAAAGCAGGAGGAACAAACGAGGTAGCTTCAATTCCATGCGATCAAATGATTTAGCTTCAAATACTTGTGATATACATGATATAGCTTCAAATGCAGGCGGAAAAAACGAGTTAGCTTCAAATCCATGCGAAGTAGAAGGCTTAGCTTCAAATCCATGCGAAACAAATGGTTTAGCTACAAATACTTGCGATATACATTATTAAGCTACAACTGCATGCGAAACAAACGAGTTAGCTTCAAATCCATGCGAAACACATGATTTAGGTTCAAATCAATGCGATGTAGAAGGTTTAGCTTCAAATCCATGCAAAACACGTGATTTAGCATCCTATTAATGCGAAGTAGAAGGCTTAGCTTCAGTTCTATACGAAACAAATGATTTAGCTTCAAATCAATGCGAAGTACAAGGCTTAGCTACAAATCCATGCGAAACAAATGATTTAGCTACAAATACTTGTGATATACATTATTTAGCTACAACTGCATGCGAAACAAACGAGTTAGCTTCAAATCTACGCGAAACACATGAATTGGTTCAAATGAATGCGATGTAGAAGGTTTAGCTTCAAATCCAAGCGAAACACATGATTTAGCTTCAAATACTTGCGATATAAGTGATGTAGATTCAACTGCATGCGAAATGAACGAGTTAGCTTCAAATCCATGCGAAACGCATGATTCATTTGCAAATCGATGCGATGTAGAAGGTTCAGCTTCAAGTCCATGCAAAACACGTGATTTAGCTTCCAATTAATGCGAAGTAGAAGGCTTAGCTTCAAATCCATGCGAAACAAATGGTTTAGCTTCAAATACTTGTGATATACGTTATTTAGATTTAACTGTATGCGAAACGAACGAGTTAGCTTCAAATCCATTCGAAACACAATATTTAGCGTCAAATCAATGCGAAGTAGAAGGCAGAGCTTCAAATCCATGCGAAGCAACTGGTTTATCTTCAAATACTTGAGATATAAATGATATAGTTACAAATGCAGGCGAAACAAAAGCGTTAGCTTGAAATCCATGGAAACACATGATTTAGTTTCAAATCAATGCGAAGTAGAAGGCTTTGCTTCAAATACATGAGAAACAAATGATTTAGCTTCAGATATTGCGATATAAGTGATATAGCTTCAACTGCATGCGAAACAAACATGTCAGTTTCAAATCCATGCGAAACATATGATTTAGCTTGATATGAATGCGGAGTAGAAGGCTTAGCTTCAAATCAATGCGAAGCAACTGGTTTATCTTCAAATACTTGCGATATAAATGATATAGTCTCAAATGCAGGTGAAACAATAGCGTTAGCTTGAAGTCGATGGAAACACATGATTTAGTTTCAAATCAATGCGAAGTAGAAGACTTAGCTTCAAATCCATGAGAAACAAATGATGTAGCTTCAAATACTTGCGATATAAGTGATATAGCTTCAAATGCAGGCGAAACGAACAAGTTAACTTCAAATCCATGCGAAACACATGATTTAGCTTCAGGTCAATGCGATGTATATGATTTAGCTTCCAAAACATGCGAAACAAATGATATAGCTTCAGATACTTGCGGAATAAATAAAGTAGCTACAAATGCAGGAGGAACAAATGGGTTAGCTTCAAATCCATGCGATACACTAGATTTAGCTTCAAATCAATGCGATGTAGAAGGCTTAGTATCAATTCCATGAACGATTAGTTTAGAATCAAATACTTGTTTTATACATGATTTAGCTTCAACTGCATGCGAAACAAACATGTCAGTTTCAAATCCAGGCGAAACACATGATTTAACTTCAAATTAATGGGAAGTAGAAGGCTTAGCTTCAAATCATTACGGAACAAGTGGTTTATCTTCAGATACTTGCGATATGAGTGATATAGCTTCAAATCCACGCGAAACACATGATTAAGCTTCAAATGCATAAGAAAAACATAATTTGGATCGAGTCAATGCGAAGTGGAAGGTTTAGCTTCAAATCCATGCGATACAACTAATTTTGCATCACATACTTGCGGCATAAATGATTTAGCTTCAACTGAATGCGAAACAAACGAGTTAGCTTCAAATCCATGCGAAACACGTGATTTAACTTCAAAACAATGCGAAGTAGAAGGTTTAGATTCAAATCAATGCGAAACAAATGGTTTATTTTAAAATACTTGTGATATTCATGATTTAACTTCAACTGCATGCGAAACAAACGAGTTAGCTACAAATACATGCGAAACACATGATTTAGCTTCAAATACCAACGTTATCAGTGATATAGTTTCAAATGCAGGCGAAACCAATGAGTTCGATTCAAATCCATGCGAAATTCTTGATTTAGCTTCAAATCAATGCGATGTAGATGGCTTATCTTCAAATCCATGCGAAACAAATGATTGAGCTTCCTACACTTGGGATGTAGGTGATATAGCTTCAACTGCAAGCGAAACAAATGACTTAAATTCAAATCCAAGCGAAACACATAATTTAGCTTCCAATACTTGCGATATAAGTGATATAGTTTCAAATGCAGGAGAAACGAAAGAGCTAGCTTCAAATCCATGCGAATGAATTGTTTGGCTGCAAATACATGTGATATACATGATTTAGTTTCAACTGCATGCGAAACAAACGAGTTAGCTTCAAATCCATTCGAAACACAATACTTAGGGTCAAATCAATGCGAAGTAGAAGGCAGAGATTCAAATCCATGCGATACAAATGGTTTTGCTTCAAATACTTGTGATATACATGATTTAGCTTCAACTGCATTCGAAGCAAACGTGTCAGTCCCGAATCCACGCGAAACACATGATTTAGCTTCAAATCCGTGCGAAGTAGAAAGATTAGCTTCACATCCATGCGAATCTAATGGTTCGGCTTCAAATACTTGTGAAATGCATGATTTAAATTCAACTGCATGCGAAAAAACGAGTTACCTTCTAATCCACGCGAAACACATAATTTAGCTTCAAATCAATGCGAAGTATCAGGTTTAGCTACAAATCCATGCGAAACACATGATTTAGCTTCAAATACTTGCGATATAAGTGATATAGCTTCAAATGCAGGCGAAACGGACGAGTTAGCTGCAAATCCATGCGAAACACATGATTCAGCTGCAAATCAATGCGATGTAGAAGGTTTAGCTTCAAATCCATGGGATGTAGAAGGTTTAGCTTCAAATCCATGCGAAAAACATTATTTAGGTGCAAATCAGAGCGAAGTAGAAGGTTCAGGTTCAAAGCCATGCGATTCAAATGGTTCATCTTCAAATACTTGTGAAAGACATGATTTAGCTTCAACTGCATGCGAAAAAAACGAGTTACCTTCAAATCCACGCGAAACACATGATTTAGCTTCAAATCAATGTGATGTAGAAGGCTTAATTTCAAATCCATGCAAAACACGTGATTTAGGATCGAATCAATGCGAAGTAGAAGGCTTAGCTTCAAATCCATGCGAAACAAATGGTTTAGCTTCAAATACTTGCGATATAAATGATACAGCTTCAACTACAGGAGAAACAAACGAGTTAGCTTCAAATCCATGCAAAACACACGATTTAGCTTCAATTCAATGCCAAGTAGAAGGCTTAGCTTCAAATCCATGCGAATCAATTGTTTAGCTGCAAATACTTGTGATATACATGATTTAGTTTCAACTGCATGCGAAACGAACGAGTTAGCTTCAAATCCATTCGAAACACAATATTTAGCGTCAAATCAATGCGAAGTAGAAGGCAGAGCTTCAAATCCATGCGATACAAATGGTTTAGCTTCAAATACTTGTGATATACATGATTTAGCTTTAACTGCATTCGAAGCAAACGAGTTAGCTCCGAATCCACGCGAAACACATGATTTAGATTCAATTCAATGCCAAGTAGAAGGCTTAGCTTCAAATCCATGCGAATCTAATGGTTCGGCTTCAAATACTTGTGAAAGACATGATTTGGCTTAAACTGCATGCGAAACAAAGGAGTTACCTTCAAATCCACCTGAAACACATAATTTAGCTTCAAATCAATGCGAAGTAGCAGGTTTAGCTTCAAATCCATGCGAAACAAATGATTGACCTTCCTACACTTGGGATATAGGTGATATAGCTTCAACTGCATGCGAAACAAATGAGTTACATTCAAATCCACGCGAAACACATAATTTAGCTTCAAATCAATGCGAAGTAGCAGGTTTAGCTTCAAATCCATGCGAAACAAATGATTGACCTTCCTACACTTGGGATATAGGTGATATAGCTTCAACTGCATGCGAAACAAATGAGTTACATTCAAATCCACGCGAAACACATAATTTAGCTTCAAATCAATGCGAAGTAGCAGGTTTAGCTTCAAATCCATGCGAAACAAATGATTGAGCTTCCTACACTTGGGATATCGGTGATATAGCTTCAACTGCATGCGAACCAAATGAGTTACATTCAAATCCAAGCGAAACACATAAATTAGCTTCAAATCAATGCGATGTAGATGGTTTAGCTTCAAATCCAAGCGAAACACATGATTTAGCTTCAAATACTTGCGATATAAGTGATATAGTTTCAAATGCAGGAGAAACGAACGAGTTAGCTTCAAATCCATGCGAAACACATGATTCAGCTGCAAATCAATGCTATGTAGAAGGCTTAGGTTGAAATCCATGTAAAACACGTGATTTAGGATCCAATCAATGCGAAGTAGAAGGCTTAGCTTCAAATCCATGCGAAACAAATGCTTTAGCTTCAAATACTTGCGATATAAATGATATAGCTTCAAATACAGGAGAAACAATCGAGTTAGCTTCAAATCCATGCAAAACGCACGATTTAGATTCAATTCAATGCCAAGTAGAAGGCGAAGCTTCAAATCCATGCGAATCAATTGTTTAACTGCAAATACTTGTGATATACATGATTTAGTTTCAACTGCATTCGAAGCAAACGAGTTAGCTCCAAATCCACGCGAAACACATGATTTAACTTCAAATCAGTGCGAAGTAGAAGGCTTAGCTTCAAATCCATGCGAATCTATTGGTTCGGCTTCAAATACTTGTGGAATGTATGATTTAGCTTCAACTGCATGCGAAACAACGAGTTACCTTCAAATCCACGCGAATCACATAATTTAGCTTCAAATCAATGCGAAGTATCAGGTTTAGCTACAAATCCATACGAAACACATGAGTTAGCTTCAAATACTGGCGATATAAGTGATATAGTTTCAAATGCAGGCGAAACGGACGAGTTAGCTGCAAATCCATGCGAAACACATGATTTAGCTGCAAATCTATGCGATGTAGAAGGTCCAGCTTCAAATCCATGCGAAACAAATGATTTAGCTTCAATTACTTGCAATATAAATGATATACCTTCAAATGCAGGCGAAACAAAAGAGTTAGCTTCAAATCCATGCGAAACACATGCTTCAGCTGCAAATCATTGCGATGTAGAAGGTTTAGCTTCAAATCCATGCCAAACACATGATTTAGCTCCAAATCAATGCGAAGTAGAAGGCGTAGCTTCAAATCCGTGCGGAACATATGGTTATGCTTCAAAAACTTGTGATATAAGCGATATAGATTCAACTGCAGGCGAAACAAACGAGATAGCTTCAAATCCATGCAACACACATGATTAAGCTTCAAAACAATGCGAAGTAGAAGCCTTAGCTTCAAATCCATGCGAAACACACGATTTAGCTTCAAAGCAATGCGATGTAGAAGGTTTAGATTCAAATCCATGCGAAACAAATGATTGTGTTTCAAACACTTGGGATATAGGTGATATAGCTTCAACTGCATGCGAAACAAACGAGTTACCTTCAAATCAACGCGAAGCACATGATTTAACTTCAAATCAATGCGAAGTAAGAGGGTTAGCTTCAAATCCATGCGAAACGAATGATTTAGCATCAAATACTTGCGAATATAAGTGATATAGCTTCAAATGCAGGCGAAACAAACGAGTTAGCTTCAGATCCATGCGAAATACATGATTTAGCTTCAACTGCATGTGAAACAAACGTGTTAGCTTCAAATCCAAGTGAAACAGATGATTTAGCTTCAAATCAATGCGAAGTAGAAGGCTTAGCTTCAAATCCATGCGAAACAAATGGATAAGCTACAAATGCTTGTGATATACATTATTTAGCTACAACTGCATGCGAAAGAAACGAGTTAGCTTCAAATCCATGCGAAACACATTATTTAGCTGCAAATCAGTGCGAAGTAGTAGGCTCATATTCAAATCAATGCGATTCAAATGGTTCATCTTCAAATACTTGAGAAAGACATGATTTAGCTTCAACTGCATGCGAAACAAACGAGTTAGCTTCAAATCCATGCGAAACACATGATTTAGGTTCAAATCAATGCGATGTAGAAGGTTTAGCTTCAAATCCATGCAAAACACGTGATTTAGCTTCCTATTAATGCGAAGTAGAAGGCTTAGCTTCAAATCTATGCGAAGCAAATGGTTTAGCTTCAAATACTTGTGATATACGTTATTTAGATTTAACTGCATGCGCAACGAACGAGTTAGCTTCAAATCCATGCGAAACACATGATTTAGCTGCAAATCAATGCGATGTAGAAGGATTAGCTTCAAATCCATGCGATCTAGAAGGTTTAGCTTCAAATCCATGCGAAACAAATGATTTAGCTTCAAATCAATGCGAAGTAGAAGGCTTAGCTTCAAATCCATGCGAAACAAATGATTTAGCTTCAAATCAATGCGAAGTAGAAGGCTTAGCTTCAAATCCATGCGAAACAAATGGTTTAGCTACAAATACTTGTGATATACATTAATTAGCTACAACCGCATGCGAAACAAACGAGTTAGCTTCAAATCCATGCGAAACACATGATTTAGCTTCAAACACTTGGGATATAGGTGGTGTAGCTTCAACTGCATGCGAAACAAACGAGTTAGCTTCAAATCCATGCGAAGCACATGATTTAGCTTCCATTTCAATGCGATGTAGAAGGTTTAGCTTCAAATCCATGCGATACACAAGATTTAGCTTCAAATCAATGCGATGTAGAAGGTTCAGCTTCAAATGCATGCGACACATATGATTTAGCTTCAAATACTTGCGATATAAGTGATATAGCTTCAAAAGCTGGAGGAACAAACGAGGTAGCTTCAATTCCATGCGAAACAAATGATTTAGCTTCAAATCAATGCGAAGTAGAAGGGTTAGCAACAAATCCATGCGAAACAAATGGTTTAGCTACAAATACTTGTGTTATACATTATTTAGCTACAACTGCCTGCGAAACAAACGAGTTAGCTTCAAATCCATGCGAAACACATGATTTAGCTTCAAATCAATGCGATGTAGAAGGTTTAGGTTCACATCCAAGCGAAACACATATGATTTAGCTTCAAATACTTGCGATATAAATGAAGTAACTTCAAATGCTGAGGATACAATCAAGTTAGCTTCAAATCCATGCAAAACACATGATTAAGCTTCAAATCCATGGGCAACACACGATTTAGGTTCATTGTCATGTTAAACACATGATTTAGCTTCACATACATTGGAAACAAATGGTTTAGCTTCTAATAGTTGATATATAAATGATATAGCTCCAACTGCATGCGAAACAAACGAGTTAGCTTCAAATCCATGCGAAAGACATGATTCAGCATCAAATCAGTGTGAAGTAGCAGGCTTAGCATCAAATACCATGCGAATCAAGTGGTTTAGATTCAAATACTTGTGATATACATGATTTAGCTTCAACTGCATGCGACACAAACGAGTTAGCTTCAAATCCATGCGAAACACATAAATTCAGATGCAAATCAATGCGATGTAGAAGGTTTAGCTTCAAATCCATGCCAAACACATGATTTAGCTTCAAATCCAAGGGATGTAGAAGGTTTAGCTTCAAATCCATGAGAAACAAATGATTTAGCTTCAGATACTTGCGATATAAGTGATATAGCTTCAAAATCTGAAGGAACAAACGAGGTAGCTTCAATTCCATGCGAAAAAAATGATTTAGCTTCAAATCAATGCGAAGTAGAGGGATTAGCTTCAAATCCATGCGAAACACATATGATTTAGCTTAAAATACTTGCGATATAAATGAAGTAACTTCAAATGCAGAGGATACAATCAAGTTAGCTTCAAATCCATGCAAATCACATGATTAAGCTTCAAATCCATGGGCAACGCATGATTTAGGTTCATTGTCATGGTAAACACATGATTTAGCTTCACATACATGCGAAACAAATGGTTTAGATTCAAATACTTGTGATATACATTATTTAGCTACAACTGCCTGCGAAACAAACGAGTTAGCTTCAAATCCATGCGAAACACATGATTCAGATGCAACTCAATACGATGTAGAAGGTTTAGCTTCAAATCCATGCCAAACACATGATTTAGCTCCAAATCAATGCGAAGTAGAAGGCGTAGCTTCAAATCCGTGCGGAACAAATGGTTATGCTTCAAAAACTTGTGATATAAGTGATATAGATACAACTGCAGGCGAAACAAACGAGATAGCTTCAAATCCATGCAACACACATGATTAAGCTTCAAAACAATGCGAAGTAGAAGGCTTAGCTTCAAATCCATGCGAAACACACGATTTAGCTTCAAATCAATGCGATGTAGAAGGTTTAGATTCAAATCCATGCGAAACAAATGATTGTGTTTCAAACACTTGGGATATAGGTGATATAGCTTCAACTGCATGCGAAACAAACGAGTTACCTTCAAATCAACGCGAAACACATGATTTAGCTTCAAATCCATGCGATCTAGAAGGTTTAGCTTCAAATCCATGCGAAACAAATGATTTAGCTTCAAATCAATGCGAAGTAGAAGGCTTAGCTTCAAATCCATGCGAAACAAATGGTTTAGCTACAAATACTTGTGATATACATTAATTAGCTACAACTGCATGCGAAACAAACGAGTTAGCTTCAAATCCATGCGAAACACATGATTTAGCTTCAAACACTTGGGATATAGGTGGTGTAGCTTCAACTGCATGCGAAACAAACGAGTTAGCTTCAAATCCATGCGAAGCACATGATTTAGCTTCAAATCAATGCGATGTAGAAGGTTTAGCTTCAAATCTATGCGATACACAAAATTTAGCTTCAAATCAATGCGATGTAGAAGGTTCAGCTTCAAATGCATGCGACACATATGATTTAGCTTCAAATACTTGCGATATAAGTGATATAGCTTCAAAAGCTGGAGGAACAAACGAGGTAGCTTCAATTCCATGCGAAACAAATGATTTAGCTTCAAATCAATGCGAAGTAGAAGGATTAGCAACAAATCCATGCGAAACAAATGGTTTAGCTACAAATACTTGTGATATACATTATTTAGCTACAACTGCCTGCGAAACAAACGAGTTAGCTTCAAATCCATGCGAAACACATGATTTAGCTTCAAATCAATGCGATGTAGAAGGTTTAGCTTCACATCCAAGCGAAACACATATGATTTAGCTTCAAATACTTGCGATATAAATGAAGTAACTTCAAATGCTGAGGATACAATCAAGTTAGCTTCAAATCCATGCGAAAGACATGATTCAGCATCAAATCAGTGTGAAGTAGCAGGCTTAGCATCAAATACCATGCGAATCAAGTGGTTTAGATTCAAATACTTGTGATATACATGATTTAGCTTCAACTGCATGCGACACAAACGAGTTAGCTTCAAATCCATGCGAAACACATAAATTCAGATGCAAATCAATGCGATGTAGAAGGTTTAGCTTCAAATCCATGCCAAACACATGATTTAGCTTCAAATCCAAGGGATGTAGAAGGTTTAGCTTCAAATCCATGAGAAACAAATGATTTAGCTTCAGATACTTGCGATATAAGTGATATAGCTTCAAAATCTGGAGGAACAAACGAGGTAGCTTCAATTCCATGCGAAAAAAATGATTTAGCTTCAAATCAATGCGAAGTAGAGGGATTAGCTTCATATCCATGCGAAACACATATGATTTAGCTTAAAATACTTGCGATATAAATGAAGTAACTTCAAATGCAGAGGATACAATCAAGTTAGCTTCAAATCCATGCAAATCACATGATTAAGCTTCAAATCCATGGGCAACGCATGATTTAGGTTCATTGTCATGGTAAACACATGATTTAGCTTCACATACATGCGAAACAAATGGTTTAGATTCAAATACTTGTGATATACATTATTTAGCTACAACTGCCTGCGAAACAAACGAGTTAGCTTCAAATCCATGCGAAACACATGATTCAGATGCAACTCAATACGATGTAGAAGGTTTAGCTTCAAATCCATGCCAAACACATGATTTAGCTCCAAATCAATGCGAAGTAGAAGGCGTAGCTTCAAATCCGTGCGGAACAAATGGTTATGCTTCAAAAACTTGTGATATAAGTGATATAGATACAACTGCAGGCGAAACAAACGAGATAGCTTCAAATCCATGCAACACACATGATTAAGCTTCAAAACAATGCGAAGTAGAAGGCTTAGCTTCAAATCCATGCGAAACACACGATTTAGCTTCAAATCAATGCGATGTAGAAGGTTTAGATTCAAATCCATGCGAAACAAATGATTGTGTTTCAAACACTTGGGATATAGGTGATATAGCTTCAACTGCATGCGAAACAAACGAGTTACCTTCAAATCAACGCGAAACACATGATTTAGCTTCAAATCAATGCGATGTAGAAGGTTTAGCTTCAAATCCATGCGAAACAAATGATTGAGCTTCCTACACTTGGGATATAGGTGATATAGCTTCAACTGCGTGCGAAACAAATGAGTTACATATAAATCCACGCGAAACACATGATTTAGCTTCAAATCAATGTGATGTAGAAGGCTTAGCTTCAAATCCATGCAAAACACGTGATTTAGGATCCAATCAAAGCGATGTAGAAGGCTTAGCTTCAAATCCATGCGAAACAAATGGTTTAGCTTCAAATACTTGCGATATAAATGATACAGCGTCAAATACAGGAGAAACAAACGAGTTAGCTTCAAATCCATGCAAAACACACGATTTAGCTTCAATTCAATGCCAAGTAGAAGGCTTAGCTTCAAATCAATGCGAAACAAATGGTTTAGCTTCAAATACTTGCGATATAAATGATACAGCTTCAAATACAGGAGAAACAAACGGGTTAGCTTCAAATCCATGCAAAACACACGATTTAGCTTCAATTCAATGCCAAGTAGAAGGCTTAGCTTCAAATCCATGCGAAACAAATGGTTTAGCTTCAAATACTTGCGATATAAATGATACAGCTTCAAATACAGGAGAAACAAACGAGTTAGCTTCAAATCCATGCAAAACACATGATTTAGCTTCAAATCAATGCGATGTAGATGGTTTAGCTTCAAATCCATGCGAAACGCATGATTTAGCTTCAAATACTTGCGATATAAGTGATATAGTTTCACATGCAGGCGAAACGAACGAGTTAGCTTCAAATCCTTGCGAAACACATGATTCAGCTGCAAATCAATGCGAAGTAGAAGGTTTAGCTTCAAATCCATGCGAATCACATTATTTAGGTGTAAATCAGTGCGAAGTAGATGGCTCAGGTTCAAAGCCATGCGATTCAAATGGTTCATCTTCAAATACTTGTGAAAGACATGATTTAGCTTCAACTGCATGCGAAACAAACGAGTTACCTTCAAATTCATGCGAAACACAATATTTAGCGTCAAATCAATGCGAAGTAGAAGGCAGAGCTTCAAATCCATGCGATACAAATGGTTTAGCTTCAAATACTTGTGATATACATGATTTAGCTTCAACTGCATGCGAAACAACGAGTTACCTTCAAATCCACGCGAAACACATAATTTAGCTTCAAATCAATGCGAAGTAGCAGGTTTAGCTTCAAATCCATGCAAAACAAATGATTGAGCTTCCTACACTTGGGATATATGTGATATAGCTTCAACTGCATGCGAAACAAATGAGTTACATTCAAATCCAAGCGAAACACATAATTTAGCTTCAAATCGATGCGATGTAGAAGGTTTAGTTTCAAAACCAAGCGAAACACATGATTTAGCTTCAAATACTTGTGATAAACATGATTTAGCTTCAACTGAATGCGATGTAGAAGGTTTAGCTTCAAATCCAACTGAAACACATATGATTTAGCTTCAAATACTTGCGATTTAAATGAAGTAACTTCAAATGCTGAGGATACAATCAAGTTAGCTTCAAATTCATGCAAAACACATAATTAAGCTTCAAATCCATGGGCAACACATGATTTAGGTTCATTGTCATGGTAAACACATGATTTAGCTTCACATACATGCGAAACAAATGGTTTAGCTTCAAATACTTGTCATATACATGATATATCTCCAACTGCATGCGAAACAAACGAGTTAGCTTCAAATCCATGCGAAAGACATGATTTAGCTGCAAATCAATGCGATGTAGAAGGTTTAGATTCAAATCCATGCCAAACACATGATTTAGCTTCAAATCCATGGGATGTAGAAGGTTTAGCTTCAAATCCATGCGAAACACATTATTTAGGTGTAAATCTGTGCGAAGTAGAAGGCTCAGCTTCAAAGCCATGCGATTCAAATGGTTCATCTTCAATAACTTGTGAAAGACATGATTTAGCATCAACTGCATGCGAAACAAACGAGTTACCTTCAAATCCACGAGAAACATATGATTTAGCTTCAAATCAATGCGATGTAGAAGGTTAGCTTCAAATCCAAGCGAAACACATGATTTAGCTTCAAATACTTGTGATATACATGATATAGCTTCAAATGCAGGCGGAAAAGACGAGTTAGCTTCAAATCCATGCGCAGTAGAAGGCTTAGCTTCAAATCCATGCGAAACAAATGGTTTAGTTACAAATACTTGTGATATACATTATTTAGCTGCAACTGCATGCGAAACAAACGTGTTAGCTTCAAATCCATGCGAAACACATGATTTAGCTTCAAATCAATGCGATGTAGAAGGTTTAGCTTCAAGTCCATGCGATACACATGATTTAGCTTCAAATCAATGCGATGTAGTAGCTTCAGCTTCAAATCCATGCGATATAAGTGATATAGCTTCAAAAGCAGGAGGAACAAACGAGGTAGCTTCAATTCCATGCGATCAAATGATTTAGCTTCAAATACTTGTGATATACATGATATAGCTTCAAATGCAGGCGGAAAAAACGAGTTAGCTTCAAATCAATGCGAAACACATGATTTAGCTTCAAATCAATGCGATGTAGAAGGTTTAGCTTCAAGTCCATGCGATACACATGATTTAGCTTCAAATCAATGCGATGTAGTAGCTTCAGCTTCAAATCCATGCGATATAAGTGATATAGCTTCAAAAGCAGGAGGAACAAACGAGGTAGCTTCAATTCCATGCGATCAAATGATTTAGCTTCAAATACTTGTGATATACATGATATAGCTTCAAATGCAGGCGGAAAAAACGAGTTAGCTTCAAATCCATGCGAAGTAGAAGGCTTAGCTTCAAATCCATGCGAAACAAATGGTTTAGCTACAAATACTTGCGATATACATTATTAAGCTACAACTGCATGCGAAACAAACGAGTTAGCTACAAATCCATGCGAAACACATGATTTAGGTTCAAATCAATGCGATGTAGAAGGTTTAGCTTCAAATCCATGCAAAACACGTGATTTAGCTTCCTATTAATGCGAAGTAGAAGGCTTAGCTTCAGTTCTATACGAAACAAATGATTTAGCTTCAAATCAATGCGAAGTACAAGGCTTAGCTACAAATCCATGCGAAACAAATGATTTAGCTACAAATACTTGTGATATACATTATTTAGCTACAACTGCATGCGAAACAAACGAGTTAGCTTCAAATCTACGCGAAACACATGAATTGGTTCAAATGAATGCGATGTAGAAGGTTTAGCTTCAAATCCAAGCGAAACACATTATTTAGCTTCAAATACTTGCGATATAAGTGATGTAGATTCAACTGCATGCGAAATGAACGAGTTAGCTTCAAATCCATGCGAAACACATGATTCATTTGCAAATCGATGCCATGTAGAAGGTTCAGCTTCAAGTCCATGCAAAACACGTGATTTAGCTTCCAATTAATGCGAAGTAGAAGGCTTAGCTTCAAATCCATGCGAAACAAATGGTTTAGCTTCAAATACTTGTGATATACGTTATTTAGATTTAACTGTATGCGCAACGAACGAGTTAGCTTCAAATCCATGCGATCTAGAAGGTTTAGCTTCAAATCCATGCGAAACATATGATTTAGCTTCAAATCAATGCGAAGTAGAAGGCTTAGCTTCAAATCCATGCGAAACAAATGGTTTAGCTTCAAATACTAGCGATATAAATGATACAGCTTCAAATACAGGAGAAACAAACGAGTTAGCTTCAAATCCATGCAAAACACACGATTTAGCTTCAATTCAAAGCCAAGTAGAAGGCTTAGCTTCTAATACATGCGAAACGAATGGTTTAGCTTCAAATACTTGTGATATACTTGATTCAGTTTCAACTGCATGCGAAACGAACGAGTTAGCTTCAAATCCATTCGAAACACAATATTTAGCGTCAAATCAATGCGAAGTAGAAGGCAGAGCTTCAAATCCATGCGAAGCAACTGGTTTATCTTCAAATACTTGAGATATAAATGATATAGTTACAAATGCAGGCGAAACAAAAGCGTTAGCTTGAAATCCATAGAAACACATGATTTAGTTTCAAATCAATGCGAAGTAGAAGGCTTAGCTTCAAATACATGAGAAACAAATGATTTAGCTTCAGATATTGCGATATAAGTGATATAGCTTCAACTGCATGCGAAACAAACATGTCAGTTTCAAATCCATGCGAAACATATGATTTAGCTTGATATGAATGCGGAGTAGAAGGCTTAGCTTCAAATCAATGCGAAGCAACTGGTTTATCTTCAAATACTTGCGATATAAATGATATAGTTTCAAATGCAGGTGAAACAATAGCGTTAGCTTGAAGTCGATGGAAACACATGATTTAGTTTCAAATCAATGCGAAGTAGAAGACTTAGCTTCAAATCCATGAGAAACAAATGATGTAGCTTCAAATACTTGCGATATAAGTGATATAGCTTCAAATGCAGGCGAAACGAACAAGTTAACTTCAAATCCATGCGAAACACATGATTTAGCTTCAAATACTTGCGATATAAATGATACAGCTTCAAATACAGGAGAAACAAACGGGTTAGCTTCAAATCCATGCAAAACACACGATTTAGCTTCAATTCAATGCCAAGTAGAAGGCTTAGCTACAAATCCATGCGAAACAAATGATTTAGCTACAAATACTTGTGATATACATTATTTAGCTACAACTGCATGCGAAAAAAACGAGTTAGCTTCAAATCTACGCGAAACACATGAATTGGTTCAAATGAATGCGATGTAGAAGGTTTAGCTTCAAATCCAAGCGAAACACATGATTTAGCTTCAAATACTTGCGATATAAGTGATGTAGATACAACTGCATGCGAAATGAACGAGTTAGCTTCAAATCCATGCGAAACACATGATTCATTTGCAAATCGATGCGATGTAGAAGGTTCAGCTTCAAGTCCATGCAAAACACGTGATTTAGCTTCCAATTAATGCGAAGTAGAAGGCTTAGCTTCAAATCCAAGCGAAACAAATGGTTTAGCTTCAAATACTTGTGATATACGTTATTTAGATTTAACTGTATGCGCAACGAACGAGTTAGCTTCAAATCCATGCGATCTAGAAGGTTTAGCTTCAAATCCATGCGAAACAAATGATTTAGCTTCAAATCAATGCGAAGTAGAAGGCTTAGCTTCAAATCCATGCGAAACAAATGGTTTAGCTTCAAATACTAGCGATATAAATGACACAGCTTCAAATACAGGAGAAACAAACGAGTTAGCTTCAAATCCATGCAAAACACACGATTTAGCTTCAATTCAAAGCCAAGTAGAAGGCTTAGCTTCTAATACATGCGAAACGAATGGTTTAGCTTCAAATACTTGTGATATACTTGATTCAGTTTCAACTGCATGCGAAACGAACGAGTTAGCTTCAAATCCATTCGAAACACAATATTTAGCGTCAAATCAATGCGAAGTAGAAGGCAGAGCTTCAAATCCATGCGAAGCAACTGGTTTATCTTCAAATACTTGAGATATAAATGATATAGTTACAAATGCAGGCGAAACAAAAGCGTTAGCTTGAAATCCATGGAAACCCATGATTTAGTTTCAAATCAATGCGAAGTAGAAGGCTTAGCTTCAAATACATGAGAAACAAATGATTTAGCTTCAGATATTGCGATATAAGTGATATAGCTTCAACTGCATGCGAAACAAACATGTCAGTTTCAAATCCATGCGAAACATATGATTTAGCTTGATATGAATGCGGAGTAGAAGGCTTAGCTTCAAATCAATGCGAAGCAACTGGTTTATCTTCAAATACTTGCGATATAAATGATATAGTTTCAAATGCAGGTGAAACAATAGCGTTAGCTTGAAGTCGATGGAA
Source organism: Megalopta genalis (assembly GCF_051020955.1). NCBI lineage: Eukaryota > Metazoa > Arthropoda > Insecta > Hymenoptera > Halictidae > Megalopta > Megalopta genalis. Next base: position 4,902 of record NW_027476450.1, on the reverse strand, counting down.
ACACATGATTTAGTTTCAAATCAATGCGAAGTAGAAGACTTAGCTTCAAATCCATGAGAAACAAATGATGTAGCTTCAAATACTTGCGATATAAGTGATATAGCTTCAAATGCAGGCGAAACGAACAAGTTAACTTCAAATCCATGCGAAACACATGATTTAGCTTCAGGTCAATGCGATGTAGATGATTTAGCTTCCAAAACATGCGAAACAAATGATATAGCTTCAGATACTTGCGGTATAAATAAAGTAGCTACAAATGCAGGAGGAACAAATGGGTTAGCTTCAAATCCATGCGATACACTAGATCTAGCTTCAAATCAATGCGATGTAGAAGGCTTAGTATCAATTCCATGAACGATTAGTTTAGAATCAAATACTTGTTTTATACATGATTTAGCTTCAACTGCATGCGAAACAAACATGTCAGTTTCAAATCCAGGCGAAACACATGATTTAACTTCAAATTAATGGGAAGTAGAAGGCTTAGCTTCAAATCATTACGGAACAAGTGGTTTATCTTCAGATACTTGCGATATGAGTGATATAGCTTCAAATCCACGCGAAACACATGATTAAGCTTCAAATGCATAAGAAAAACATAATTTGGATCGAGTCAATGCGAAGTGGAAGGTTTAGCTTCAAATCCATGCGATACAACTAATTTTGCGTCACATACTTGCAGCATAAATGATTTAGCTTCAACTGAATGCGAAACAAACGAGTTAGCTTCAAATCCATGCGAAACACGTGATTTAGCTTCAAATACCAACGTTATCAGTGATATAGTTTCAAATGCAGGCGAAACCAATGAGTTCGATTCAAATCCATGCGAAATTCTTGATTTAGCTTCAAATCAATGCGATGTAGATGGCTTATCTTCAAATCCATGCGAAACGATTGATTTAGCTTCCAATTCATGCGAAACACTTGGTTTAGCTTCATATTCTTGCGAAACAGATGGTTTAGGTTCGGTTCCTTGTGATAAACATGATTTAGTTTCAACTGCATGCGAAACAAACGATTTAGCATTAAATCCATGCGGAATAAATGATTTAGCTTCAAATCAATGCGAAGTGGAAGTCTTATATTCAAATCGATGCGAATCATATGGTTTAGCTTCAAATACTTGTGATATACATGATTTAACTTCAACTGGATGTGAAACAAACGAGTTAGCTGCAAATCCATGCGAAACACATGATTCAGCTGCAAATCAATGCGATGTAGAAGGTTTAGCTACAAATCCATGCCAAACACATGATTCAGCTGCAAATCAATGCGATGTAGAAGGCTTAGCTTCAAATCCATGCAAAACACGTGATTTAGGATCCAATCAATGCTAAGTAGAAGGCTTAGCTTCAAATCCATGCGAAACAAATGCTTTAGCTTCAAATACTTGCGATATAAATGATATAGCTTCAAATACAGGAGAAACAAACGAGTTAGCTTCAAATCCATGAAAAACACACGATTTAGCTTCAATTCAATGCCAAGTAGAAGGCTTAGCTTCAAATCCATGCGAAACTAATGGTTCGGCTTCAAATACTTGTGAAATGCATGATTTAGCTTCAACTGCATGCAAAAAAACGAGTTACCTTCTAATCCACGCGAAACACTTAATTTAGCTTCAAATCAATGCGAAGTAGCAGGTTTAGCTTCAAATCCATGCGAAACACATGATTCAGCTGAAAATGAATGAGATGTAGAAGGTTTAGCTTCAAATCCATGCCATACACATGATTTAGCTTCAAATCCATGGGATGTAGAAGGTTTAGCTTCAAATCCATGCGAAACACATTATTTAGGTGCAAATCAGTGCGAAGTAGAAGGCTCAGGTTCAAAGCCATGCGATTCAAATGGTTCATCTTCAAATACTTGTGAAAGACATGATTTAGCTTCAACTGCATGCGAAACAAACGAGTTACCTTCAAATCCACGCGAAACACATGATTTAGCTTCAAATCAATGCGAGGTAGCAGGTTTAGCTTGAAATCCATGCGAAACAAATGATTGAGCTTCCTACACTTGGGATGTAGGTGATATAGCTTCAACTGCAAGCGAAACAAATGACTTACATTCAAATCCAAGCGAAACACATAATTTAGCTTCCAATACTTGCGATATAAGTGATATAGTTTCAAATGCAGGAGAAACGAAAGAGCTAGCTTCAAATCCATGCGAATGAATTGTTTGGCTGCAAATACATGTGATATACATGATTTAGTTTCAACTGCATGCGAAACAAACGAGTTAGCTTCAAATCCATTCGAAACACAATACTTAGGGTCAAATCAATGCGAAGTAGAAGGCAGAGATTCAAATCCATGCGATACAAATGGTTTTGCTTCAAATACTTGTGATATACATGATTTAGCTTCAACTGCATTCGAAGCAAACGAGTCAGTTCCGAATCCACGCGAAACACATGATTTAGCTTCAAATCCGTGCGAAGTAGAAAGCTTAGCTTCACATCCATGCGAATCTAATGGTTCGGCTTCAAATACTTGTGAAATGCATGATTTAAATTCAACTGCATGCGAAAAAACGAGTTACCTTCTAATCCACGCGAAACACATAATTTAGCTTCAAATCAATGCGAAGTATCAGGTTTAGCTACAAATCCATGCGAAACACATGATTTAGCTTCAAATACTTGCGATATAAGTGATATAGTTTCAAATGCAGGCGAAACGGACGAGTTAGCTGCAAATCCATGCGAAACACATGATTCAGCTGCAAATCAATGCGATGTAGAAGGTTTAGCTTCAAATCCATGCCAAACACATGATTTAGCTTCAAATCCATGGGATGTAGAAGGTTTTGCTTCAAATCCATGCGAAAAACATTATTTAGGTGCAAATCAGAGCGAAGTAGAAGGTTCAGGTTCAAAGCCATGCGATTCAAATGGTTCATCTTCAAATACTTGTGAAAGACATGATTTAGCTTCAACTGCATGCGAAAAAAACGAGTTACCTTCAAATCCACGCGAAACACATGATTTAGCTTCAAATCAATGTGATGTAGAAGGCTTAGTTTCAAATCCATGCAAAACACGTGATTTAGGATCGAATCAATGCGAAGTAGAAGGCTTAGCTTCAAATCCATGCGAAACAAATGGTTTAGCTTCAAATACTTGCGATATAAATGATACAGCTTCAACTACAGGAGAAACAAACGAGATAGTTTCAAATCCATGCAAAACACACGATTTAGCTTCAATTCAATGCCAAGTAGAAGGCTTAGCTTCAAATCCATGCGAATCAATTGTTTAGCTGCAAATACTTGTGATATACATGATTTAGTTTCAACTGCATGCGAAACGAACGAGTTAGCTTCAAATCCATTCGAAACACAATATTTAGCGTCAAATCAATGCGAAGTAGAAGGCAGAGCTTCAAATCCATGCGATACAAATGGTTTAGCTTCAAATACTTGTGATATACATGATTTAGCTTTAACTGCATTCGAAGCAAACGAGTTAGCTCCGAATCCACGCGAAACACATGATTTAGATTCAATTCAATGCCAAGTAGAAGGCTTAGCTTCAAATCCATGCGAATCTAATGGTTCGGCTTCAAATACTTGTGAAAGACATGATTTGGCTTAAACTGCATGCGAAACAAACGAGTTACCTTCAAATCCACCTGAAACACATAATTTAGCTTCAAATCAATGCGAAGTAGCAGGTTTAGCTTCAAATCCATGCGAAACAAATGATTGACCTTCCTACACTTGGGATATAGGTGATATAGCTTCAACTGCATGCGAAACAAATGAGTTACATTCAAATCCACGCGAAACACATAATTTAGCTTCAAATCAATGCGAAGTAGCAGGTTTAGCTTCAAATCCATGCGAAACAAATGATTGAGCTTCCTACACTTGGATATCGGTGATATAGCTTCAACTGCATGCGAACCAAATGAGTTACATTCAAATCCAAGCGAAACACTTAAATTAGCTTCAAATCAATGCGATGTAGATGGTTTAGCTTCAAATCCAAGCGAAACACATGATTTAGCTTCAAATACTTGCGATATAAGTGATATAGTTTCAAATGCAGGAGAAACGAACGAGTTAGCTTCAAATCCATGCGAAACACATGATTCAGCTGCAAATCAATGCTATGTAGAAGGCTTAGGTTGAAATCCATGTAAAACACGTGATTTAGGATCCAATCAATGCGAAGTAGAAGGCTTAGCTTCAAATCCATGCGAAACAAATGATTTAGCTTCAAATCAATGCGAAGTAGAAGGATTAGCAACAAATCCATGCGAAACAAATGGTTTAGCTACAAATACTTGTGATATACATTATTTAGCTACAACTGCCTGCGAAACAAACGAGTTAGCTTCAAATCCATGCGAAACACATGATTTAGCTTCAAATCAATGCGATGTAGAAGGTTTAGCTTCACATCCAAGCGAAACACATATGATTTAGCTTCAAATACTTGCGATATAAATGAAGTAACTTCAAATGCTGAGGATACAATCAAGTTAGCTTCAAATCCATGCAAAACACATGATTAAGCTTCAAATCCATGGGCAACACATGATTTAGGTTCATTGTCATGTTAAACACATGATTTAGCTTCACATACATTGGAAACAAATGGTTTAGCTTCTAATAGTTGATATATAAATGATATAGCTCCAACTGCATGCGAAACAAACGAGTTAGCTTCAAATCCATGCGAAAGACATGATTCAGCATCAAATCAGTGTGAAGTAGCAGGCTTAGCATCAAATACCATGCGAATCAAGTGGTTTAGATTCAAATACTTGTGATATACATGATTTAGCTTCAACTGCATGCGACACAAACGAGTTAGCTTCAAATCCATGCGAAACACATAAATTCAGATGCAAATCAATGCGATGTAGAAGGTTTAGCTTC